>NC_042617.1:405620636-405887234 GCF_901001135.1 Rhinatrema bivittatum | reverse complement strand
TTGTTTACTATGAATTGGGCCATTCTATTCCTAAAGAAATATTTTAATACAAGATTCCTATCTTGTTCAAAGGCAAAGGATACTAATAAGGTACCTCTCGTGGAAATTTCTTTTTGCATCGACATTTCAATCAATTCTGATATATTCATTGATATTTGCTGTTCCTGAGTTTCTCTCTCATTTACAATGCTTTTTTAGAGACATAGAAAGCTTTAGCTACCACAGGTAATATATCCACTGGTATTTTAATATATTCCTTCATATACTCCTTAAATAATTCCATAGGAGAGATTTTCTCAATCAAAGGAAAATTAATTACCCACAGATTTAAATAGCGTAAGGAGTTTTCAGTGTTCTCAAAATTCTTATCTGCATAATTTACAGATTTAATTAAGCTTACTTGAACTTTTTCAAATTAATTTATTTTTCCTTCCAAGTATTCAATTCTTTTACTATGTGCATTCACTGTTTTCTCATTGTTTAGTCCTCTTTTATTAGACTATAGTACAACCTTAGTTAGCGATGAAATTGCCGACTCGATTGAAACCAAGGCATTCCACAGTGAGTCCATAGTAATAACAGACAGTTTTTGAAGAGAAAAAACAGTTCCAGGAATTGGTATTACCCGGTCTTGTGGCATGTAGCTATCCTCGATATCTTGTGCTGGCTCCTCTGGGGGTTTAGGAGTCGAGGTATTTTCTCCTATTGGAGCATCTCGATTATCCTCATTCACACCTTCTCCACTTCCTCCATCGAGCTTCAGGGTTGGCTCCTCTCTGCACTTTGTTCCCAAAAGCCATGATACTTCCTCAATCTCGACCCTCATCTGACCTCGGGGTGGAGACGGATGTTGCAGGAGCCCCTGGGCTTAGCAATATCATCTCGGCCATGGGAGAGAAATTCCGAGCTCCTGGTTTTCTCCCACTGGCCCTTGCTTCCGGAGTTTTGGGAAGAATTCAAAAAAGCTCTCAATTTTTTATTGCTGGTTATCTTCTTCCTTCACAGGTAAAATGTTCTTAGTTTAGGAACGAAGGTTAATCGGTGGGGAGGCAAGATGGCCTTCTGCATGAGACACGATCGAAAGAGCTCCCATATACCTTTGACTGTTTCCCTTTGAATACTGCTGTGTGGACCTTCCAGATTCCTCACACTAAGCGAATGGTGGTCTTCTTATTTAAGTGTGACATCTACACACACCATCACCTTCACTTCTCTGTTTGGTGTTTTTCTTCTTACGGCTGCTTGTGGTGGGGCTTTAGGATGGCACCTCCAGGTTAATGTGGCCTTCTTCTCACATCACCACTTCAGGATGTGTTCCTGTTTACTTTTCCTGTGTCTCTGCAGTAAGCAGGCAGGGTCAAATATAGCAGAGAAGTGATTTTTTTTAGACTGTTTCTGTCACTCATGCTGATGCTCATAGCTGCCAGTGCATCTCTTCCCAACAAAGCCTTCTTTACACTGAATCTGGCTACTGACAATGTCACAAGCAGCTCACCACCACTGCCTCTACCCATCCTATGATTGGGCTGATATCGGGGAAGCCGTGGTCTGAAGAGCTGTAGCTCTTCTCTTCGCAGCAATTTAGTTTACACGGGTTGGGCAGTCTTTCTTATCCTGTGCCCTCAGACCCGACAAGACTGTATCCAGACGTCTCTCTCTTTCTCTTTGGCAAGTGCATAAGGGGAGAAAATTTTACAAGATGTGCACAGCGACATGATGGGCCCTTTCCCCAGTTCCCTCCCAGTCTGCTCCAATAAAGGAGCAGACTGGGAGGGAACTTTCTAAACCCCCTAGCTAGCCTGCCTCCCTTTTCCCCTTTTCCACCCCAACCCCTAAGACCCTGCTAACTACCCTTCTTTTTTTTGTTGTATTACCTCCTCTCCGGAGCAGTAGTAACTTGCGCGGGCCAGTCGGTTCCCGGTGTGCGCTTCATCGGGATAGTGCCTAATGGCACTGACCCCAGCCCACCCATGCTCCACCCATGCCACACCCAGACCCCACCCATTTTTCCTAAACCTGTTCTTTGGTGATCTTGGGAGATACACACATGGCTGCGGGCGTTGTAAAATGTGTGTGGTATGCATGCAATCCAGCCACATGATTATCTCCTGGTGCTCTCAGTGCACATATCACAGCTAATGGGGCTATTTCCATTCTCAGGGACATGCGGCAAGGTTGCCCTCTTTTACCTACTTTGTTTATCTTATCATTGGAACGTATGGTTCAAAAGAACAGGGAATAGGCACACATAAGCCTTTTAAAATTAGGACTTTAGTATTTCACCGATTGCTGCTTCAGGGGAGTCTGGCTACAGCTGCCATATTAGTCACCACAAAAAAGCTATGAATAGGAAAACACCATATTAGCATATTAAAAGAAGATAGTTTCTTGCCTTATTCCTTATAGATGAAATGTTACCTTTATCGGATCAACTATAACTTAGAACTGCCCGGTTAGTGTATCTCATAACATATAACCACAAACACCTCACCAACTGAATTAGGAATTCATTTATTTATAATATATAACCAGACATCGTATATTAATAGGAGAGTCTTCAAAATCTTTGCACAATTACTCTCGCTAAAAAACTACCACATATATATGTTCATCTGTGGTTCCTCTATTCTTATAATCATCGGTCTTGGTTGTACTTTTATTTAATTTATATAGTGAATGCCACTTATATTTTATGCTGAGTGACCGAAACGCTTGGAGGAGTGATCGTGTGCCCGACACGGCTCATGTTTCTTTAATGCTTTGTCAGGGGCAATTTTTCAACTTTTGTTTGCTTCTAAAATAAATAGAATAATTAAATATAACAGGCTCTAAAATTGAAATTTCTACCTGTTGTTTAATATACATACACTCCATACTTCTGTGCTGTCACCCTTTCCGTATTTTCAGCATTTCCCAAAACTGATCCTCCATGTTGTTGCTCTGAGGTGGCATTTAAACCCACCTTCAGATAGTGCAACAGCCAATAGGTACCTTCACCATCCCTGTGTAACCCAATACTGTGATGCGCTATGTCTATCATGTCATATCAACGTTGCCCAATCCACTGCATCGTTCATGCCATATGGACTTTGGGCGGATAATTTTAAAATCCATTTTTGTTCAAAAAAGTTTAACTTGGTTTGAATGCACTACCACGGCCAGGGCATATTACTTGATCCAGTATAGTCCATTTTAAATGTTGAAACTGATGATCATTTTGAACACAATGTTTTGCAATAGGAGCTTCCATAGTGAGCGTATTTATCCTGCTGCGGTGCTCTCTTAGATGGATCTTAATCTGTCTACTTGTCCGTCTCACATAAATGGACGGACAGGGACACTGAATTAAATAAACTACATTAGTAGATAAACAATTGGTTATTGATCTTTTTTTATATACTATCCCAGTACTAGGATGTCGCCAGTCTGCTCTGGTGATAGATTGAATACACATATCACATTCTCCACACACATCATGAAATCCTTCCTTCAACTCAGTGTCTCGAATACGAGTCTCCGCATGGACTACATGTTCTTTTATATTTTTGCCCCGTGAATAAGAAAATAATGGAAAATCTGCAAATACTGTAGAATGTAACTGTAGAACATGCCAATGGCGCTTGATACTATTCACTATTAGATGTGATTTATCAGAATGTTGAAGGACACATACATCTGAAGTTATATTTTTCCTGGATTGATATTCCAACAAAGTTGATCGATCTGAATATCTTGCGCGTCTGTAAGCCTTCTGAACTGCATCATACGGATATCCTCTCTCAAAAAATCTATATTCCATCTCTTGTGCTTGCTTTTAAATTCCTGATGATCTGAACATATTTGCCTTAGCCTAAAAAACTGGCTTACAGGCAAACCCCTCTTGAAAGCCATAGGGTGACAACTATTAAATCTCAACAGATTGTTGCATTCAATTGGTTTACGATATACTGTTGTGTGGAGTTGACTATCTTTTATATGAATCGATATATCCAGGAAATTAATCTGGTTGCTGCTGTATTCAAATGTAAATTTTAATTGTGAGTCTACTGTATTAACCCACAATAATCTACTAAACTCCCTGAAACTCATAATCAACTTTGACAAAACTGAAATCATACTCATGGATAAAAAACCCATTCCAACCCCGCCACCCCTGACAATACTAGATAAACAAATGATAACGATAATCCCTACCACCCATACCAGGAACCTTGGAGTTACCATTGATGCTGATCTCACTTTCAAATCCCACATAGTAAATAAAACGAAAGAAGGATACCACAAGCTACTAACCCTAAGACAAATAAAGCCATTTCTCAACCCTTCTGGCTTCAGAACCATCCTGCAGCTGCTTATTTTCTCCATTCATAAAATCCTAAATGATGATCTTCATGGACTAAAAGGCTTAAAACATAACCCCCCAAAACCCACAAAGAAACCTACGCTCTAACAACGCAGGATTCTTAAACATCCCCACCTTAAGAGAAGCTCATCTTTCACTACATGAGAAAGAGCATTTTCCATTGCCTCCCCCAAAATTTGGAACACCCTACCCAAAGAACTGAGGACCCAGCACATCCTGAAAACATTTAAAAAAGACCTAAAAACATTTTTATTCCGCAAACTCTATTCTAACTATCTGACACCTGATCATCCCAGCCCTCAACAGAACTAGCAAGCATAATCCTCCTCTTCATGCTCTCCTGATGTACCCTCCTTTTTCACCCCTCCCTGCTCTCTCACTTGATTCATTAAGTTCATTGAAAATGTTCTCCTCACTATTCTGTTATTCAACTACTAAGAAAAAATGTTTACTGTTCACAATACTCTACTGTTCCCAACTACCATGTTAACTCCATTTGATTGTATGCTAATTGCATATTTTGTATGCTAATTGCATATTTTTTAAACCATTATGATGGCTCTACCGAATAATGGTATATAAAACTCTACAAATAAATAAATAAATACATAAATAAAAATTGTTTCAAGGATTGTTCATCCGATGACCAAAAAAATAAAAGGTCATCTATATATTGTATCCAAAAAGGAATCTGTCTAAAAAATGGAGATGTGTAACAGTACCGTCGTTCAATCCGATCCATTACTAAATTAGCAATGGATGGGGCAGCCGAGGACCCCATGGCAATGCCATGGGTTTGTAAATATAACTTTCCTTCAAATTGAAAATAATTGTGTTTCAAGACTAGTCTCGCAACTTGAAGCAAAAAGGAAACTGGTATCCTGGAAATCTGATGACCCCCTAATGTCTCAGCTATTATGTCTAACGCTGTATCTTGGGAAACATTTGTATATAAAGATACAACATCCATTGATATCAAAAAAATTGAGTCCAAAACTTGATCAAAAGCAGCTAATTTATTTAATACCTGTGTTGTGTCTTTCACAAATGACTTCATATTTTCAACATGGGGTTGTAAAAATTGATTCAAGAAAATGGCCAAAGGTTCCAGAAGTGAACCATTGCTAGAGACAATCGGTCGTAGTGGAGGATTTAACACAGATTTGTAAATTTTAGGAATTCCATATAAAATTGGTATTCTAGGATATTATACCATTAGAAAACATCTTTCCTTATGTGTGAGAAAAGGTGTCAACTTTTCATCAAAAAGATCTTTAATGAGATTATGAAGTTCCATCAATAACTGATAATATTTCGTATCAGAGAGTTGATCATTTAAAGTCTGTGTATACTGATTTCTATTTTGAATTATAACACCGCCCCCTTTATCTGCAGGTTTAATAATTATTTGGGGGTTATTGGCTAACTCTCATAATGCTGACATTTGAGTAGAAGATATGTTAACATAGGATTTGATAGATGATAATTCCATGGTCTCAACATCTTTTAAAACCAAATCTCAAAAAGTACGGATCTTTGAATCCATTGGTCCAGATGGTACCCATTTGGATTTAGGTCTTACTATTGATGAAGTATATGCCGGAATTAAATTAGATTCATAATATAATTTGATTTGTAATTTCTGTATGAAACGAGCAATGGAAATCCGACTTTCAAAAGCTTTGTGGGTGTTGTGTGGAACAAAGGATAATCCTAGATTTAATACTTGTTCTTGGGCTTCAGTTAAATGGTGTTGAGATATGTTTATGATGGCAGATTGTACCACATCTTAGACCTTGTTTGTGGGCCCTCCCACTGCATGTATGCCTGAGATACAGGGTCTTGTTTGAATGGTCTTCGTTGGGTCTGGGATTGCCATTGATTTCAGCCCCTTCCTCTGCCTAAAAAAGGTCAATTCGTCAAACCTCTTCTTATGGTTTTAAAAGACTCTCCTTCATCGGAACCACTGGAGCTACTTCCACCATCTGAGTCCTCGAAGGTTACATGCCAGCCCTCTGATGCTTGCTCTTTATTTAACCATCGATAAACATTGTTTGAAGCATAATCATTTTCATCTCGTCGTAATTTTTTAATTTTAAATTGTTTGATTGACATGTGAAATTCATCTAAGGATGACTGACATTTTTCCACTATTTGATTCCAGTGTTCAATTGATGATTCTTGATGGATTTGATCTTGAATCTCCACTATCTGTGCTGTTGTTTCATCTATGGATACTTTTGTTCGTTCCACTATTAATGCCATTAAATCAATTGAACATTTGTTCAATATTGAAATCTATTTAGTCATAAACAATTTGTCTTCTTGGAAGACCAAAGGTGCCTTATTGATTCACAGCCCACGAGGTATAATTTGCTGTCACAAATACTGAATTAAAGTGGCCGAGTGTAACTCTGATCTAATTAATTTTTTTTGTAGCTCCATGTATGATGTCTCAAAGTCTATATTAGAAGAAGAGGATTCTTCTCCCAGTAGGGATTGACCCTGTATCATATTGGTGATAACGTCTGTCGTGGGGTCCTCGGCTGCCCCATCCATTGCTAATTTAGTAATGGATTGGATTGAACGACGGTACATTTACACATCTCCATTTTTTCGACAGATTCCTTTTTGGATATGATATATAGATGACCTTTTATTTTTTTCATCATCAGATAAACAATCCTTGAAACAATTTTTATTGTGGGTTAATACATAGACTCACATTTAAAATTTACATTTGAATACAGCAGCAACCAGATTAATTTCCTGGATATCTCGATTCATATAAAAGATAGTCAACTCCACACAACAGTATATCGTAAATCAATTGAACGCAACAATCTGTTGAGATTCATTAGTTGTCACCCTACGGTTTTCAAGAGGAGTTTGCCTATAAGCCAGTTTTTTAGGCTAAGGCAAATATGTTCAGATCATCAGGAATTTAAAAGGCAAGCACAAGATATGGCATATAGGTTTTTTGAGAGAGGATATCCGATGCAGTTCAGAAGGCTTATAGACGCGCAAGATATTCAGATCGATCAACTTTGTTAGAATATCAATCCAGGAAAAATATAACTTCAGATGTATGTGTCCTTCAACATTCTGATAAATCGCATCTAATAGTGAATAGTATCAAGCGCCATTGGCATGTTCTACAGTTACATTCTACAGTATTTGCAGATCTTCCATTATTTTCTTATTCACGGGGCAAAAATATAAAAGAACATGTAGTCCATGCGGAGACTCGTATTCGAGACACTGAGTTGAAGGAAGGATTTCACAATGTGTGTGGAGAATGTTATATGTGTATTTAATCTATCACCGGAGCAGACTGGCGACATCCTAGCACTGGGATAGTATATAAAAAAAGATCAATAACCAATTGTTTATCTACTAATGTAGTTTATTTAATTCAGTGTCCCTGTCCGTCCATTTATGTGGGATGGACAAGTAGACAGATTAAGATCCATCTAAGAGAGCACCGCAGCAGGATAAATACGCTCACTATGGAAGCCCCTATGGTAAAACATTGTGTTCAAAATGATCATCAGTTTCAACATTTAAAATGGACTATACTGGATCAAGTAATATGCCCTGGCCGTGGTAGTGACATTTAAACCAAGTTAAACTTTTTTGAACAAAAATGGATTTTTAAATTATCCACCCAAAGTCCATATGGCATGAACGATGCAGTGGATTGGGCAACGTTGATATGACATGATAGACGTAGCGCATCACAGTATTGGTTACGCAGGGATGGTGAAGGTACCTATTGGCTGTTGCACTATCTGAAGGTGGGTTTAAATGCCGCCTCAGAGCCACAACATGGAGGATCAGTTTTGGGAAACGCTGAAAATACGGAAAGGGTGACAGCACAGAAGTATGGAGTATATGTATATTAAACAACAGGTAGAAATTTCAATTTTAGACCCTGTTATATTTAATTTAACAAAAGCTGAAACATTGCCCCTGACGAAGCATTAAAGAAACACGAGCTGTGTCGGGCACGCGATCACTCCTCCAGCGTTTCGGTCACTCAGCATAAAATATAAGTGGCATTCACTATATAAATTTAAAAAAAGTATAACCAAGACTGATGATTATAAGAACAGAGGAACCACAGATGAACATATATATGTGGTAGTTTTTTAGCGAGAGTAATTGTCCAAAGATTTTGAAGACTCTCCTATATAATATATGAGGTCTGGTTGTATATTATAAATAAATGAATTCCCAATTCAGTTGGTGAGGTATTTATGGTTATACCTTTATCGGATCAGCAACTGTATGTGATGTTGCAAGCGTCATTCATTTTCGTAAATGTTACATGGTGTGATTGTGCTTTATATCAGCTGGAAATTATGTCAGCATGTTTAATAAAAGAGGGTCAAAATATATAAGAAACACCCCAGTGAATTTTAAATTTTTAAAAAATTATTAAATTGTTGTTGACAATTATCTGCTCGCAGCCAAGTCCTGGTTTAAGTGGCCAAAAAAATTTTTTTTGAAAGGTCAACTGCAATGTGTGGTGAAACACTTGCAAGCTGCCTAATTTACTGCAACACAAAAATTTTTAAGCAAGTAGAGGAAGGGTTTCATATATGAATTTTTCAGCCCAACACAAGGTCTGCCAGATTTCCATGTATAATCATTAACCAATCCTCCTCCACTTGTTATATTATTTTAACTCCGTGCAACCCTGGCAGACCTTGTGTTGGGCTGAAAAATTCATATATGAAACCCTTCCTCTACTTGCTTAAAAATTTTTGTGTTGCAGTAAATTAGGCAGCTTGCAAGTGTTTCACCACACATTGCAGTTGACCTTTCAAAAAAAATTTTTTTGGCCACTTAAACCAGGACTTGGCTGCGAGCAGATAATTGTCAACAACAATTTAATAATTTTTTAAAAATTTAAAATTCACTGGGGTGTTTCTTATATATTTTGACTATTACATACCAATTCCCCAGAACATTTTGGTGCTGTTTTGAAATTCTTAATAAAAGAGGGTGTCATGGCTGCACCTATGGCTGTACCCTATACCTGCAAAAAGTATTCTTTCTGGAAAGCAAAATAATTCTTATTTAAAGCTAAATTTGCTGACTCAAGAACAACTGACATTCATATCCATTGAGAGGATGGACAAGACATCTCTAACCTCATTAAGACTACTCCTCGTCAAGACCAATCAGAGAAGCATACAGAGGATCCCTACACGTTCCACAAACAAAAGTTACACACCATCAAACATTCAGAGAATGGGCCTTTTCCACTGCTGGACCATCATTATGGAATACCATCCCCCCTGACCTCAGACAGGAACCTTGCTTACCAACATTCAGAAAAAGGCTAAAGACATGGTTATTTAGGCAAGCCTTTCCTGATCACATCTGACAATCACAATGAACTCTCATAACTTTCTCCAGAAATACTACTTCCACTTGTAAATTTTCTCATTAACACTATGTAATTAATCTGAACACTATGTAATTAATTAATTTAATTGTTATCGACTAAATCGTTTCAGCTACTCGTCTTCTTCTCCAAGTTCTAATTTCCCTTGTTTTATTGTAACTTTCTTATCTACCTATCAACACCATTTTTTGTTCAATGTTATCACTCCCCTGTTTCCTGTAAACCGGCATGATATGATTTTATCATGAATGCCGATATAAAAAAGCTTTAAATAAATAAATAAATAAATAACCATTTACAAAAATGAGCACATATGTTTTACACACATTATAATTGTAATAATGTGTATGTAATAACTACCTCTGTGTTTAATTCTGGGTTACTTTATAAAGTATCTGCTTCTGAAAATATTTACATGCATACATAAAATCACCAGTTTGCTGATACTTCCAAGTCACCCAGACTTTTACCAATTCATCTAGACTCTCCAATACTTCATTTTGAATTCCCACCTGAGCATGCAGACCTCCCACAAAAAACTGCAGACAAAACACATCTAATTTTAATTCTGCAAGTTGATTAGCAGGTGTAAAAGTATTCAGACATGTTCAGTCATATATGCATGTAAACAGTTTACAAAATAGTAATTTGTGCATGGATTAGTGTTTGAGCATGGAGTTGAGGAGAAATGGCTGGGACAAGGTTCATCTGCACTGATTTTCTCTGATGAATGGATCTGAGATTGTGGAAAACTGGAATGTGCTATCCCATCACCAAAGCAGTTGTACAAATAGTAAAGCTCTACCCCCCATCCAATAAACTCACTGTGCTAGTCTCTAGAGGTCTCATTTTTTAGGTTTTGGGACATCTCAAGAAACCCTGAAGGAAGTCATTGCCCCTGCTGAGTCTCACTGAATCTTCAGATAAACATTCTTTGAGGAGGAAATGTGGAGGCACTGGGTGAAGGAAGTTGCTCCAGACCTGAAGTGTGTCCAGTAGCAGCTGTGGACTGGTTTGACTCCACTTAAAGCATCAGCCGATCATCCAAAAACCGTCTCTCCTGTACTACTGAGCAATGTAGGTTCATCATCAAGTTCTGAGCATTGAGGTTCAATGTTGACTTCAAACCTTAGTAAACTGATCTCCAAGAAGGAAGCATCCCCAGGCATCCACTGACAGTCAGCTGCAATGCTCTGAGTATCATTTATCAGTGCTGAAAGTTGACTCTAGGATCAGTGCAGTCTCAGAAGTCACTTCCTATCCCACCCAGAGAGTGGCTGTAAGTGTTCATGGGAAAAGAATTTGTTCTAAAGAACATTCTCCCCTGAACTTTTCTCAGACCCCTGTCCATCAAAAACAAGGGCTAGATCTCCATCTGAGGATCTCTTCTCTCATTTTGTACAGATTATGGCAAAGTCTGTATGAGTTTGTGGAGAATCCTTCAATCAAAATCTGTGTTTGGTCTTCATCCATATGCATGCCCAATGCCTGTTAACTTCCTATAAAGTGAGTAAAATTCTAGGTTGCAGCTACCATGAGAGCTAGTATCATCGAAGCCTGCCATCATCAAGAACAGTCACCATTAAAAACAGCCATTTTCACCTCAGAATCAGTACCAACAAAGCAGATTTCTACATAAAGGCTGCATCTTTGCTCAAGCTCATGTTATCAACCTGCATCCCTGCTATGTTTGAAGGCATATGTTAATCAAGGTTCCCTGCATCTGGTCACCAAGCATTCCTGCCCAACCCAAAGGCTGTTTGCCAACAAAGAGTTACTAAAAAATTAGTGGTTGAAATTTGGTGTATCAGTGAGGTATGAAAGCAGATTTTAACTCCTAATAATGTTGTGAAGGTCAGAGAATTGATTCTAAGTAATCTGGGATTAGTTTGGTGAATATTACAAATCTGTGTAATTTTACAATTGATTGACCTGTCTTCACAATTTAGAAGCTGTAAAAGTGCATCTAACTGTCATGCATTACCTAAAGCAATTGCTATACATTTGTGTAATACCTAATCAATTAGGTTTAATTGATTAAAAACCTTTATTAAAAAATTACTTAATTTTTAAACAAACCAAAGAATTCCTTGTTCTGAATCCAATCCTAAAAAGTATATATATATTGTTCTCAAAGCAATACATACTTAGAAGTTGTAATCTTCCCTACAGAATACCTGCCTAAACTTTTCAGTAATCTTTTCCACTTATATCCTTGGTAACAGTATCTCCTTCACAAGCTAATGTTGCACCTCATTGCTTCCAGGTTTTGAAAATTCTTGGAGAGGAATTTTCAAAGGCATTTCAGCTGGTAAAACTGTGTATTACAGGCAGAAATGGCTTTCTGAAAATTGGCTGCCCTCTTTGAGGTGAATTTTAAAAGCTGGGCACGTGTCAAAATCGGGAAATATGTGCATGTAGGACATGCAAGTGTCCACCCGATTTTAAAAGCTGCCTACATATGTGCACATCTCCTGATCCATTAACATCTCACTTGCAACTGAAACCAGACATGGGTGTTGTGGGGCAGGGCAAAAAGATGTGCGTGCAAATACCTATGTGCTTGGGCAAGCGCCAATGTCTGCTGTGGAGGAGGTGTACGTTAAAAAAAAAACCAACAACAGGCATCAGTGAGGGGTTTGAGGGGTCTGGAATAACTGGGGGCAGTGCAGGTTAAAGAACCAGGGGGTTTAGAGGACCTAGCTCTAAACTGGACAAACTGATTGATGACCTGGTGAAACTGGTCATGCCATGGACGTGCGCCTGCCATAAAATTTCCCTACTTGCACAGCTCAAACCTGACTTTACGTGGCTGTGCGCATTCACTTGTAAAACTGGGCGCACACATACATGCACCCAGGCAATTTTATAATATATGCACATATACTCACGAATGTTATAAAATTGTTGTGTCCCTGGGCTCACGCGTATATGTGAGCTTGTGCGCCCGTTTGAAAGTTGCTGTCCCTGTGCATAAAGGTATATGCATAGCACCGGTATATGCATACTTTTATGCGTAGAGGCAGGAAACATTCCTGGGACGGAGTCGGGGAGGGGTTAGCACTTACATGTACATGAATGCGTGCAGAAATTTGCTGGTAAATGTACCCACAAAACTAGCAGGTGTAGTAGGCCTGTGCATGTATTTTTTCCAACTCAATTTTTATAGGAGAAAACTTTTCTTTTGTTAAAATTGACAGAGTCTGTGGGTAAAATCTGCATAGACTTTACAATTCCTTGTACTGTTTGAAAGTTTCCTCCACAGTTCTCATTCATTTCATCTGCATCAAGAAGATTATTTACTTTGGATACTTTCCAATGTTTAATGTCAGGATTTGGTCATTTAGCAGCAGAAGGATGTGTTGTGGATGGCCAATTACCAATTGAAATGTCATTTTTCTGTCATACTTTCTTTTCCTGCTGGTTAACATTGAGGTCCATATTCAAAAGCATTGAGCCGGATAACTCAGAAGTTATCCAGCTAAATGAAGATTTGGGAACTTATCCATCCAAATTCTACCTGCATGATACTGTAAGTTAGGGGTGTTCAAGGGGCATAACCGGGAGGAGTTGAGTTAATTGGATAAGTTATTTGGCTAAATCTGATATTCAGAGTAACTCTAGTTGGCCCGTAGACCTGTTCTAAAGTTATCCAGGTAAACTTATCTGGCTAACTTTAAGATAGCCAGATACTGTATATTTAGTGGCATGGCTGAGCCACTAAATAAGTTTATCTACTTAACTAGTTGAACTGCATAGCGGCTCAATATGGACTCATTGTGTCTGGCATTTCTTTCAGTCCCTTTATACCTTCCTCAGATGATCAGTTTGCTCTTGGTCATCAGCTTCAGATCCTGGAAAGGGCTGATCTGCATTCAGTTCTTTAACCAACATCTGCAAGAACAGAATCTGTTCATCTTCATTTTCTATTGCAATCGTTTTGGTTGTTAACTTCCATATTTATATTTATATCATAGTAGACTCCTCGTGTTATGTTCTTAGTTGTTTTGCTATGATTTTTCATTTTCAAGTGCTTCAGATGTAGGAGGGATATCTTTGGGGATTGGTACAGTTTCTGCTCAGAAGCTTCAGTTTCTTAACAATAAGAAAACAGGATTTTTTATAAATATGTTTCAAATCCCTATGAGATAAGATTTCATTTCATCAGTAGAAAAATATCACTTACTTGATATAATCAAGCTTCAAAGTGAATGTCTCTTCCAGTTCCAATGTTATTGTTTTTAAAAACCATGAATACTTGCCTCCTGAAATCCTCACAGGCTCAGGAGGCAGTCTGCCTTTATGAGCTGGAACTTCACTTACTTGAATACCCTATAATGTCTTCTGACTCTGGTTTAGGCCTCAAGGTCAATTTTCAAAGGGGCTAATAAAGGATCCTAACGTAGGGAAATTGACAAGGGCTGAGCACCTGAATTTAGGATTCTATATTTACTAAACTTTGATGCTTGAAAAATGTGCAGCTATGGGGATAGTATTAAGGTAGGGAAAGAGAGGAGCCTAAATCTCAGCACATGAACTGCAGGCCTTCCCCCTTCCTTCCTTCCTAATTTTTGGAAGCCAGTTCTTCTGCCTGTGCCAGAGGTCTGTTAGAATACACCAGTGAAGATGGAAGTGCCATTTCTCTTTTCCAAGAAAACCCACAAGGTAGAATTTTAGTAGTGCTCCTAAATGCAAAGTTATGATTGTAAGAATGCATAGAACAATCTTATTTTGAAGTCCAAAGTACCCATATTAGGCCTGGATTTTCTAAAATTGCACGGCTTTCTGAATCCCGCGGTATCGGGGGGCGGGTGGGTGAAGCAGGAGGCGGGCCTGCGAAAGCCGGCAGCGATTGCACCACCATGGTGTTATCACTGCTGGCTTTCGCACCCAATAGCGCCACCTTGAAAGGTGGCGCTATTGGGCGCGCTACTGGCGGAAATAACAGGTCTTACCTTATCGCCACCAGCGAAGTTTCCGCCATGTCCACCCCAACTCCTCCTCTTCCGGTCCTGACGCCACCCAGACTCCACCCCTATCTAGCTATCGCATGCGAAAAGTCCCTTTTCGCGAGCAATAGGGATAGAAAATGACCCCCTTAGTTTGATGGCACATTTTTATGCGGGTAAAATGGCATGCCAATCAGGCATATCATTTTTTAAATTTTAAGTCTGATGTAAATTCATTCCACAATTCTGGAAAACGCCTTTATTTATGCAGCCAATTTTAAGCTCATTATGAACTTCCATGTGTATTTTTAAGCTGCTGCAAATCCACTTATGTGAATACAGGTGACGTATGCGTAGTTAAGTTGTTAGACTGATAACAAATTAGCTGGATACATTAGAAACAGTCCAGGGTGGTCCAGACTTATCCAGATAAGTTAGATGGAATCCACCAATATATAGATTTATCTTGCTAAGTTATTTGGATAAGTTTACAACAGCTTCGGAGCAGTCCCATAGTTATTCAAGAATGTGTAACCAGTTAGCAAAGTTAGCCAGATAGACTTATCCGGCTAACTTAGCTTGGATATTCAGTGTTGCAGATAACTTTAAAGTTAGCCAGATAAGTTATATCCAGCAAGCTTTGTGCCTGCACAACAGCAGATCCAAATTATTTGGCTAACAGGGTGATGCATCCAGCCACGGTATTGCTATAACATGCATTATATCACATATATCAAACAATATCACTGTGATAGAGCACTACTGTGGCAATATCGAATGATATATGCAATATTTTGCAACTCCCTACCCAGGTTCTCTCCCCTATTACAATGACCTTCTTAGCATGCAATTTTCATGCATGGATAATGCAAATTTATGCAAAGAAGGTCGTGCCTGGGCAATCCCACGCAAATTTTTTACCATGGCCATCCGAGAAAGTGGTCATAAGAACATAAGAACTTAAGATATGCCATATTGCATCAGACCAAGGGTCCATCAAACCCAGTATTTTATCTACAAGAGTGGCCAATCCAAGTCACAAGTACCTGGCAAATACTCAACATTAAATAGATCCCATGCTATTAATGCCTGCAACAAGCAGTAGCTATATCCTATTGATTAACAGCAGTTTATGGACTTCTCCTACAGGAACTTATCCAAACCTTTTTTAAACCCAGCTACACTAACTTCCTTAACCACATCCTCTGGTAATGAACTCCAGAGCTTAATTGTGCATTGAGTGAAAAATAATTTTCTCTGATTTGTTAATAAATGTGCTACCTGCTAATTTCATGTAATGCCCCCCTTGTCCTTTTATTATCCAAAAGAATAAAACTGTTCCACATTTACCCTTTCAAGTTATTTCATGATTTTGTAGACCTCTATCATCTTTCCCCTCAGCTATCTCTTCTCCAAGCTAAACACCTATAACCTAGTTAGCCCTTCCTTATTGGAGAGTCATTACATGCCCCTTATTTGGATTGCCCTTCTCAGTACTTTCTCCAGTACAACTATATCTTTTTGAGATGCAGCGACCAGAATTGCACATGATATTCAAGGTACAGTCTAACTATTGAATGATACAGAGGCATTATGACATCCTCCATTTTATTTAACATTCCCTTTCTAAAAATTCCTAACATTCAGTTTGCTTTATAGACCAAAACAGCACACTGAGCTGATGATGTCAATGTAATTTAACTATTTAGTCCAGATCTTTTTCCTGGGTGGTAACTCCTACAATGGGACCTAATATCATGTAACTACAGCATGGGTTATTTTTCCCTATATGCATCACCTTGTACTTAATAAACATTATATTTCATCTGTCACATGGACTCCCAACCTTCCAGTCTCATAAGGTCCTCCTGCAATTTATCATAATCCACTTGTATTTTAATTACTCTGAATAATTTTATGCCATCTGAAAATTTGATCACCTCACTCATGAATACCTCTTTCCAGTTCATTTATAAATATATTAAAAAGCACCAGTCCAAACACCGATCCCTGAGGTATTCCACTGATTACCTTTTTCCACTGTGAAAACAGACCATTTAATCCTACTCTCTATTTCCTATCTTTTAACCAGTTTACAATCCATAAAATGACATCTCCTTCTATCCCATGACTTTTTAATTTTTTTAGAAGCCTCTCATGTGGGACTTTGTCAAGCACCTTCTGAAAATCTAAATAAGTCACATCTACCAGTTCACCTTTAACCTTTTTGGGTACTTGCCAGGTTCTTATGGCCTGGATTGGCCACTGTTGGAAACAGGATGCTGGGCTTGATGGACCCTTGGTCTGACCCAATATGGCATTTTCTTATGCTCTTATGTTCACATGCTTATTCACTCCTTCAAAAAAATGTAGCAGATTTGTGAGGCAAGACTTCCCTTGGGTAATTCTATGCTGGCTGAGTCCCATTAAAATCATGTCTATCTATATGTTCTGTGATTTTATTCTTTATAATAGTTTCCATGATTTTTCCCAGCACTGAAGTCAGGCTCACCAGTCTAGTTTCCCAGGTTATCAATGGAGCCCATTTTATATATGGGGTTACATTGGCCACCTTCCAATCTCAGATGCGACAGATGATTTTAATGATATGTTACAAATTACTTGTAATAGTCTGAAATTTCATCTTTGAGTTATTTCGGAACCCTGGGGTATTTATCATCCGGGCCAGGTGTTTTGCTACACTTCAGTTTTTTAATCTGGCCTACTACATCTTCCAAGTTCACCATAATTTGGGTAAGTTCATCTGAATTGTCTCCCTTGAAAACCATCTCCAGAACAGATATCTCCCCAACATCCTCCTCAGTAAACATTTAGTCTTTTCATGATGGCCTTATCTTCCCAAAATGCCACTTTAACCCATCCATCATCTAATGGTCCAACCAACTCCCTTGCAGGCTTCCCTCTTCAGATATATTTTAAAAAAAATGTTATTGCTTCTATGGCCAACTTCTTTGCAAATTTTCTTTTAGCCTGTCTTATCAATGTTTTACATTGCCAATGCTTATGTATTTTCCTATTTTCTTCAGATGGATCCTTCTTAACATTTTTGAAGGAAGATCTTTTGGCTAAAATAGCCTCTTTCACCTTACCTTTTAACCATACCAGCAATCATTTGTCCTTCATTCCACCTTTCTTAATGTGTGGAATACATCTGGACTGTGCTTCTATGATGGTATTTTTTAACAGTGTCCATGCCTGTTGTACACTCTTAACCTTTATAGCTACACCTCTCCATTTTTTCTAACTATTTTTCTCATTTTATCAAAGTTTCCCTTTTGAAAGTTTACTGCTGGTTACATGGATTTACTTGTCAATAATTCAAATTTGATATGTTATGATCACTATTGCCAAGCAGCCTCACTATCATTACCTCTCCAACCAAATCCTTTGCTCCACTAAGAAATAGATGTAGAATATCTCTCTCTCTCTTTGGTTCCTGAACCAATTGCTCCATAAATCTGTCATTTATTCCATCCAGGTCTGCCACTCTAGCCTCCATTCTTGGTTCCCACATGTACCATAAAAGCTGACTCCTCCCCAGCACTGTCTAAAATTATCTAGGCGACACATGAGGTCCACCAGCTTTGCACCAGGCAGGCATGTTAGCAGGCAATCCTTATGCCCACCAGCCACCCAGCTCTCTACATTCCCAGTAATCAAATCTCCAACTATAATGGCCGACCTAACCCTTCCCTCCTGGGCAGTAGCCCAGGAGGGAAGGGTTGTGAGAAGATAGTGTAGCACCTGGAGAGCAGGTCCTTGCTATAGGATCACTTCCTGTTACACTAGTGTGATGCTCTCTGACCAGGAGACCTTCCTCTTCCAAGAAAGCACCAGGGCTGCCAGACTGGAGTTGGGACTTGGCTACTATGTCCCTGACGGTCTCATCTATAAACCTCTCTGTCTGCCTCCAGAGATAAGACTTGCTGTCCGAAAGCCAGAAGTTCTTTGAACAAGGTGCACACAACCTCTCACTGGTGGGTAAAAAATCTCTTGCTGATGGATTGCTACCTTCAGCTGTGAAAAAATAACTATACTTCTTGGAAAAGCAGTAAATGTGAGGTGGAAGCCTCAGAACTCCTAATGTGAATCCAAAGGCTCCCACTTCACATTTACTGCTTTTCCAAAATGTATAGTGGCAAATCCTAAAAAAATATATCATGGCTAAGAGGAGAGCTTTGGTGCGTTCCCCTACCATACTTGCGAAGGCGACCCGCTGCAGGAGCTCCGGGGGAGGTCTCTAATCCTTGCCCATCGCTTCAGCACAGGCTCCAGTGATGGTCGCCCGGGGGGGGGGGGGGAGGAGGAGCCGTCGCTGCTCCTCCCTCGCAGTGTCCAGCAGCATTTCTCTCCACGGAGAGAATCCAAGTTGGCCGCTGCCATCTTTAGGTGTGAGGTCGTGCCTCCTCCTCAGATTTAAAGGGACCTGATCCCTTTAACTACACTCACCTGTTCCCTATGAGCCAGAGCAGAGGAAGTATAAAAGGAGGCTTCTGTTGCTCATTCCTCGACTTGGCAACGTCCTTCGTAGTCAGGTCTGCCTGCTTCGGTGAGTTCTTGTACTTCGGATCCTTGTTCCTGTCTTGTCTTGGTGTTCCTGGTGTGTGAGTTCGGATCGGCTAGTGGTGATTCCTGGTGTTTGACTTCGGACTGGCAAGCGGTGATTCCTGGTGTGTGACTTCAGACTGGCAAGTGGCGATCCCTTGGTATACGACCTTGGACTGGTAAGCGATGACCCTCTGGCACGTGACCTCGGACTACTTCTGGACCATTGTCTTCAAGGGCCCGGGTCCCTACAGGCTCCTCCTGGGGGGACCACGGGCTTCAGGGGTGAAGCTCCAGTTAGCCCTTACACCGAACTCTGGACTCCTTGAACTCTCAAAGGTCCACCTAAGTCCCAGCGGTCCGGGTCCCTACGGGCTCCTCCTGGGGGGACCGAGGACTTCCAGTGGCGAAGACTCCATTCTTCTCCTTGACGTCACAGCTCTTCATCTGCTTCCACAGTTGCCTCAGTCTCGAGTGCCGAGGGTCAACTGGTCCCATCTCCTGTTCTACCTTGCCACCTGACATGAGAACCTATGGATCTTCCTCCTAAGGTACACCATCCTCCCATCAGCCCAAGGGTTCACAAGCCTGAGCATAACAGATTGACAAGTCCATGGACCTGGCGGAGGTAACTGCCCGCCAGGCCATTCCGGGAATGGCCCAGTGCCTGATGGACCAGCAAAAGACCCTAGATGCCCTTGTCTCTGCAGTGGAGGGCCTGAACCAATGCATTGAAGCATTAGGGCCCATGAACCCCACTCTGACGTCCCCGCCTGTGGCTCCAGGGGGCCGCTCTACTCCTCAAGGCCCCTTGCAGGCCACCGTCTTGGACAAGCAACTCCCACGCAACTCCCGGTGCCCTCTCGATATGCTGGAGACGTGAAGTTGTATCAGGGATTCCTTAGCCAGTGCCAGGTCCATTTTTCCTTGTTGCCTGCTGAATTTGCTAGGACCGTTACCCCTTTCCCCTCATCTCCAAGCTCTTCGACCGGCTGCAAGGTGCAAGGATCTTCTCCAAGTTGGATCTCCGAGGGGCTTACAACCTGATCCGTATCAAGGAGGGTGATGAATGGAAGACGGCCTTCAACACCTGAGACGGCCACTATGAGTATTTAGTGATGCCGTTCAGGCTCTGTAATGCTCTGGCAGTCTTCCAGAACACCATGAATGAGATACTCCACGATCTCTTATATCAGTGCATGATAGTGTACCTGGACGACATTTTTATATTCTCGGACTCTCTGGCCACTCATTGTCAGCATGTCGTCAAAGTATTGCAACGACTCCAAGAAAGCAGACTATATGCGAAACTTGAAAAGTGCCTGTTTGAGCAGGAGTCCCTTCCCTTCCTGGGGTATATCGTCTCCAGCGAGGGTTTCCTAGAAGCTGAAGGCCATTCAGGAATGGCCACAGCCGTCCAGATTAAAGGCAGTTCAACGGTTCCTGGGTTTCACTAATTATTACCATTTTCTTACTTACAGGCAGGCTCTTCTTGTCTGATGAACTGTTTGCAAGGGCTTCCCAACTCTTGCTTCTAGATCATTAATAAAAGCAAATAGTATCAGTGGTCTCAGCACAGTCTTGTAAAATCCCAATTGTCACCTTAATTCAATTAAAATGTGTCATTAATTGTGACCCTTTGTACTCTTCCCTTCAGTCAGTTTCTAACCTACTTGCAAATGTTGTCTTTACACCCCATCTTTCTTAATTTGAAAATCAGCCTCTCATGTGGCACTGTGTAAAATCAATCAGCCTTTCATGCAGTACTTTATTGAAATCCAGATAAACTATATCAGTCATGTTTCCCATATCAAGTATGAACTTTGCAGCTTATATCCTTGGAAAAAATCAATAAGGTTGGTCTGTCAGGACTGATTGTGCCTGAACTCATACTGATCATTTGAGGTTTGCATGAGCAAAAATTTATTTGGATAGTTTCATTCATTTTGTTCCCTTTTTGTCACTTTTCATTTCATGTTCATTTGTTTCATTACTTTTCACATGTAACTGTGTTTTAATGTGCTTAAAAATCATTCTTAGGAGTGTTACATGCAAAAGTACAATTTTATATATGTAAAAAAAGTTATGCATCCCAGCAAACCAAACAAATGAAATGACTACATATCCCTACTGATCATTCCTCTTGTTAGCTTCGTGGACCCTTGGGCCAATCGGAACCGAAGGATGGTTCGCAGCAGTGGTCCTGACCAGGAGGCGGCAGGGCCAGGCTCGAGGATGGCTGGAGGAAGGAACCCCGGGAGGCCCTATGCGACCAAGGGCTCAGCAGAGTGAAGAAGAGAGGATGAGACTGACCTGGCGATGGAAGGTCTTCGCCCTGGAAGCCGGTACTCCCCCGAGAGGAGCTCGTAAGAGTCCGGCCGCTGGGACTTAGGAGGTTCACCCTGGAAGCTGGTGTCCCCCCAGGAGGAGCCCGTAGGGACCCGGCCGCTGGGACTTAGGTGGGTCCTCGGAGGCGGAGTCTTGAAGAAGTCCACAGGTCAAGAGCCGGAGGGTCGTAGCTCACCAGGTCAAGTCGTGTACCAGAGAGTCACCGCTTGCCGATCCGGGGTCAGGAACCAGAGAGTCGTCGAAAGCCAAACCGAGTCAGAAACCAGCGAAACCTGAAGACAAAGGAGAACACCGCAACTGGAAGCAGGGGATCCCTGGGAACCTCGTTGCAAGGCAGGGAGATCCGGGACTGCAGGGCTTAAGTAGCCCTGCAGCGTCTGACGTCATCCTAGGGGAGGATTCGGGCTTTCCCACGCTGGTCCCTTTAAATAACTGGCAGAGACGTGCGCGCGTGTCAAGGGGGCGGAGCCAGCCGCGGAGGAATGCTGGCAAGGTGGGGGAAGCCGGAGCGTGGCGTCCGAGGGCCCTGCAGGCCCGAACGAGGTGGGCACGCGACGGAGACGCAGCGCCCGAGGTCCCTGCAGGCCCGGAAGAGGAGAGACCGAGGCGGAGTCACGGTGGGGTGAGCGCCGATCCCGGGGCCGTCCCGGGATCGCAACACCTCTTCCCTCCAGGTTTACAAACATCTCATTTTTTATGAACATGTGTGTACCCCTGGTTCACTCATTAACATGCGAGCAGTGTGGTAACTTGTCCTTTCACAGGCAGAATAATCTCCAGTGTCCACTGATGGGTGAACATGCTTTCTTTTAACTCCAGTTGATACCACAGATACAATGCAACACACTAGATTAATTTTTCCAAAGGTGTCTTCTTTTTCTTAGTAGTAGTTAACAGATAAATATTTATAATGCTCATCTATGTTAGAGATCAGGGTTTTGGTTTTTTTTTCCAAATGCCACTTTATAAATGCAGTGACTTTATAAATGCAATTCATAGTGAGGACTGTCTCTTTATCAAAGGGAGATCTTGTCACCTTATGCACCCTAGCCCTATGCATTCGGCTGGAAAAAGACCCATTAGCAGTTCTATCTTTTCACATGATTTGGCTCCAAAAAATTAATAATAGGGCCATTTTGACTGCAAGCCTTGTGTTGTTGGAACAGGGCTGCAATGTGAGCTTCAGGAGGGAGTTGATGAACTTTTAAGAGGAAGGTTAAAGGCTTATCGTTCTCCCAGGAATTTGATTCTGGTGTATGAAGATTTCTTTATCCTTCTTATTGGTCTAGATCATTTTTAGTGACTTGTTTCTATTGGACTGTCTCTGAATTGTTTTAGTATTAGCTATGTACTAATTGTAATCCACTTTGAACACTTTCTGTGAATTATGTGTAATACAAATTGTTTTAATAAAGTAAATAAATAAGTGAAGATAGCATTTAAATAAGAAAATTCTTCCATTTCTCCAACATAAACTCCATTGCCTTCCTTCCCAGTCTGTTACTTCCACTCACCATTGGAATATTCTTGGATCTTTACTCCCTTGGGGTCCACATGAAGTTTATTTCCAGCTTCTGAACTGGACAAATCAAGGAATTTGTTGAGCTCAGTTGAAAGGCATACAAGGCAATAGCTGATAGGGATGTGCAATCGTCCAAGACGAATTAGGCAATTTCAACAAAATTGACTAATTCGTCCTGGTTCAGGGAGCCCAAAACCCAAAGGAATTTTCCCTGAAATTTCAGGAAAAATTCATTTTCGGGTTTAGCGCACTAACGGGGTTAGTGCACACTCACGAAAAGATGTTAGAGCGCACTAACAGGAGTTAGTGCGCACTAACCCTGTTAATGCACACTAAAATGAAATTCGTGTCTCCCCGAATTTTAAAGGCCCGAACCACGGGGAATATGAAATTTCCTGCGGCAGGCCGAAAACGAAGTCTGAACTAATAGGTTCTGTTAAGACATTACCTCTGGTTAGAGTGGGCTTTGGTGGAGTTTGGGTGGGAGGTCGCCGATGGGGTTCGTCGGCACATCGGTCGGGACTGCAGTGGGTGTTTCGGGGCTTGCCGCAATTTGTGCGCTCCGACGCGTCTGACATCTGGGTACACACATGCGCGTGCATGCACATGTGACGTCAGATGCACGCACGTGTGGCTGGGCTCTATGAGCTGGCCTGAACACGCGCGTACACCCAGCTGATTTGAGGAGTCTTCGGAGGGAACAGGGGGCTCGAGCTGTTTAGAATCTAAAGGTATGTCAGTTGTTTATAAGCACTGAAGAGAAGCGTTCAGGTTGCCTTGGCAACTGATAGCAACGGTGAACGCTTCTCTTCAGCTTTGTCTCTGCCTTTTTGCCTTGTATAAATACTTTTTGCTAGTTGCCATGTATTTGCTCATTTACAAAGTTTCATTTGAGATATGTTCTTGAAATCTATGTTGTTTTCTGAATAAATACTTTTAATAGTGAATCACCTATGTGTTCAGTTCGATTTCTCGTCTTGAAGGTCAGTTTCATAAAAAGATTGTTTGTTATTTTGGTCCACCTTCTGACTTATTTTAATCACATAAGTCAGACTAAGAGTTCACGAATCTAGCAGTGAACAGGTTCAGGCTTCGCACATCCCTAATAGCTGAAGTTCTCAGACATTCTGATGCAGAGTTGAATTACCTTCCTGTCCATCAGTGTTCTGGGGCTGAACTCCTTTGCTCCTCTCATGAAAAAAAATGTAAACTAAGACTGGAACTTTTCCTAAAGGAGTGTCTGCATACTTTTCACTAGCAGAAACTATAAATACCCAGTGGGGTGCACAAGACTGTACCACTCTTTGGGGCCTATTATTGCAATAGTGGACTCCTGAGCCGAGACGAGCAAGGCCTACCTGAGAGGAGACTTCCCAGGCTCTCATCGACGGGGAGGCAGATCTTAGCACCAGTTCGGGCAATGGTCAGCAGCAGAATCCAGAACACAGTCCAAGGGTCGAGGCAGACAGCGAACAACAGAATCCAGTATCAATCCAAGGATCAGGGCAGGGAGCAAATAACAGAATCCGGTAACAATCCAAGGTCCTAGGCAGACGGTAGACAGCAGGATCTGGTAACAATCCAAGGGGTCAAGACCAGGAGGCAATCCAGAAGGAAGGGAGCAGGGGAGGAATGGAGAGGAACAGGAACCAGGAAGAGGAGCAATAACGCAGCCAGCAGCTTCAGGAGATCTGTTGCAGAGGCAAGGCTGGAGAGCAGGAACTAGGTTTAAATAGTCCCTGCTGGATGACGTCAGGAAGGAACCGCGGGAACTTTTCCCACCATGGTTCCTTTAAGAGCCAACATGGAGCTTGCGTGCACGCTTAGGTTGCAGCCGGCCTGGGAGGGTTGGCGGCATTGCTGACAGGCCTAAAGAATCGTGGCAGCATTTCCCCGCCGCCGCAAGATCCCGGCTCAGCTCTGGGATCCTGCTGGGTGAGCGAGGCCGGTTGCGCCAATGCAAACGTAACACCTGTTTACTAAGCTACATTAACATGAGCTGTCAACCTATGTTAATGGCTATATTTAATGTGCACATTAATGACCAATGTAAATTCAATATTCAATAATAATATGTAGAAGGGGCATATGAGCGTTAAGGAGTGTGCTCATGTTAACAGCATAATGAATGCATCTTAAAACTTTCATGCATCTTAAAACTTTCATGCATGTTAACATGGAATTCCAGAACTGTGCATGCTCAGTGTGGATCCAACTCACCCCCTTTCTCAGACACATAAAAGTCTGCCTTTCTCTCTCTACCTCTGTCAGTGCTATGAGATGGCGGGTGAGTTCCGCATTCAGGAAGGGAGAGTTGATATATAGGAGTGAAGAGTTTCAAGAGATTAGATTTGTGATTACTGATTGCATTGTCTTGTCTTTTAGTCCTCATCCAGGCGCCAGGCAAGAGGTCTCCTTCTGGAATGCTGTTTTTGTGGGCCGTCGGTCCAGCCACTAGGAGTCACATCCCCCCTCACCTCATGGAGCAGTCTGGGAACTGACCCTAGGTTTTTCACATGGCACTGCCCCTGAGCCTCTGACTCAGCCCTCACGTTGTCAATTATTCTATTTTATTCATTCTGGGGTTTTGCAAGCCTGAGATTCTGTTTAATGTTTGAGTCTGCTGCTCTCGTTTGTCTTCCTTCCTTTATTTGCCACCCTTTTCACTGTAAAAACCAAAGGAAAAAAAGTTATTATTACTGCTGTGTCCCTATTCCCAGTAATTTTTGTTTTTTTATTTTGCCCACAAAATGACATCCTTTACCAACACCCTTATTAGCAGCCCACTTAAAGAACCTTTTTCGGCTTGGTTTTGTTCTTCTTGGCAATATTTCTTTCATTGTTAATCTAAGTCACCAAATTTTAGCTCTTATGCTATTTGTTACATGCTTCCTCATTTAGTAAAGCTTTCTTTGTCCTTTTCTCTTTCATTATTTTAAATGACCTGCTTATTTCAGATACTTTTCCCTGACTTGTTCATTTAACCAGAAAGAGATCAATTCATGCAGTGTGAAGTAAGAAAGGAAGCAGAGGCTAATAGCTATTCTAGAAGGCAGGAACATTTACAAAATGGGAATCAAAGCTTGAGAAGAGGCTGCATGAGAAGCTAAATAGTATCAAATTGGGTAATAAGTGGCATATAATAAGACATTTAAGGCTGCCAGGCTCTTAGCTGAGAAATGCATTATGAACCTCATTACAGCATACACGACTTTCATCATTCCCCTTTTGACGATCATAGTCAATTGAGTGAAATTTGTCCCTTACTTTTTTTAAAGAAAGGCATTAAAACTGCACTAAGCACACATGGACTGATCTGTCAGTGCAAACTAAGAGCAAAAAACCCCAGCTGCCCTCACTTCATTTGCAAGTTTGTCTCATTTGTATATTTTCTCCATTTATTCACCATTTATTGAATCCTTCTCCATAAGATTCAATAGCAAAAACCCCAGAACACAGAGACATATTCAAAACTGCTTATTACAGTGAGAATAAAAAATGTGAAGGCCAATGCGTCAAAATGTTAAAAGCACATTTCCTAGCCAACACATATTTTAATTTCCATTCTTCACTAATTGCCAAATTCAGGGAGTTTCTCTTTAAAAATGCAAGTTGGCAGGGGAATATGAGTACCTTTGTAACTTGCACTTGTTTTATTTATGTATTTATTTATTTATTTATTTTTTATTTTTATATACCGATGTTCCTGTAAAGAATACATATCGCACCGGTTTACAAGGAACTGAACAGTCGCCTCCAGGGCGGAAATACATTAAAACAGTCGCCTCGAGGCAGAATACATTAACACAAGTATACAGGAAAACTATTAAAGAGAACTTTCATAAGTTTTGAAGCAGATGTTTTGAAGCAGATGCAAAGTATTCACATTAAAGTACATTCCCTCCCCGACCTATCCCTGCTCACTTTTTAATGCTTTTGGTAATGGTTGCCAATGCCATACTGTTTTACTCAGGCGTGGGCACTGGCAGGCACACTGGGAGGATACTACTGCCTTCTCCCAGTCCTGTTACTGGCTGTCCTTCCCAGCCTCTTCACTGGAGTTCTCCACCTGCCCTCCGTAGGAACTCAGCTATGCAGGGTTCCTGTCACCTCCCTTCAAAACTTCAGGGTCTGATGACTCTAGGCCAGTGATTTTCAACCAGTGTGCCGCGGTACACTAGTGTGCCACGACACATGGTCGGGTGTGCCGCGGGGAAAGTTCCCCAAACTATAGTGCCCCCTGTGTTTTGTTCCCCTACGACAGGGGTCGGGAACCCATGGCTCTTTTGAGGGCTGCATCTGGCTCGCAGACAGTCGCCACACTTTCCCACTGACCCAGCTGCTCCCCGGTCCTCCTCCGCCTGGGCTTAAAATGCTGTCAGCCCGGGCGGAACGCGGCAGGACAGCTGGAGTCAGCGGCACCGGCGTGCTCTCTTCGCCCCCCCTCCCGGCCCGGAAGAGGAAGTGAAGAGTATCGGGTGCCTGCGCGGCAAGAAGAGGCCACGCTAGTGCGCTCGGCATCGGCCCGAAGAAAAGAAGACTGCAGCGCGGCTCGGAGGAAAATGAAGAGGTTCAACCGCGGCCGATGGGACTCCGCCTCCGCGAGGGCTGAAAATGAAGAGGTGAGCGTTGGGAGGAGGCTGCTGCTGCTCGCGAGTTTCCGGGGTGGGGGAGAGAGAGAGTGAACTCATTCACTCTCTCTCTCCCCCACCCCGGAAACTTGCGAGCAGCAGCAGCCTCCTCCCAACGCTCACCTCTTACTTACAGCCCTCGCGGAGGCGGAGTCCCATCGGCCGCGGTTGAACCTCTTCATTTTCCTCCGAGCCGCACTGCAGTCTTCTTTTCTTCGGGCCGATGCCGAGCGCACTAGCGTGGCCTCTTCTTGCCGCGCAGGCACCCGATACTCTTCACTTCCTCTTCCGGGCCGCGGGGGGGCCTCTGTGTGTGTGTGTGTGAGTGTGTGTGTGTGTGAGAGTGAGAGATTGCATGTATGTGAATGATTAAGAGCCTGTACATGTGAAAGAGAGTATGTCTGTGATTGAGAGCCTGCCTGTGAGAGAGAGAGAGAGCATGAATGTAAGTTTACCATTGGGAACCTGTATGTGTAAGTTTGTGATTGAAAACCTGTTTGTGTGAAAGAGTATGTGTGTATGATTGAGATCCTTTGTGTGTGAGAGAAATCATGTGTATGTATGATTAAGAGCCTGTGTGTATAAGTAAGAGAGAGATCATGTGTGTCTGTGTGTGATTGAGAGCTGGTTTAGGTGATGGAGCATGTGAGTATGTGATTGAGAGCCTGTGTTTAAATGAGAGAGAGAGACCATGTGTGTCTGTGTGTGATTGAGAGCTGGTTTAGGTGATGGAGCATGTGAGTATGTGATTGAGAGCCTTTGTGTAAATGAGAGAAAGAGAGGACATGTTTGTAAGCATGTGAATGAGAGTCTGTGTGTGAGAGAAAAAGACAGCATGTATTTATGTGATTGAAAGCCTGTGTGTGTGTGTAAGCGTGAAAAGATAGACAGCATGTGTGTAAATGTGTAATTAAGAGCCTATATAAGTGAGTGAGAAAAAACATGTGTATATGTGAGTACTGAGAGCATGTGTGTATAGGTGTGTCATTGAGAGCCAGTGTGAGAGAGAGCGCTGGTATGTGACTGAGAGAGGAGAAAGTTCCAAGCAAACCACCCCACCTCCTGCTAATTCAGAACAATCTCAGGACACCTGGATATCAAACGTTCCCAGCTATGCAGAGCAAAAAAAATTTTGTATCCTTATTATTTTTCATTACTGGGTCTTTGTGTCTGCTATTTTGAAATATTTTGTTGGTATCTGGAAATGTTTTATATGTGTTTTTAATTATTGGATATTCCACTCATTAGCTGTTTCGAAATATGTTCTTTTTGTTAGTACAGTTTTACTGCTGATGATTTTATATTTCTTGATTTGTTTTATAAGGATGGGTGATGTTTCTTTTTTCCTTTGTTACACTGCATACAGAGACTCTGGCTTGTTGCAGTTTCCAATTCATTTTTTTCTGTATGCTTCTTGTTATGCGTTTTGGTCTCTTTATTCTATGTTAGGTGAGGGACAGCACGTGATTCAGGTGAGGTTTTCTGCTGGCGTGTAGTTTCTGTGTAGGACTCTATAGCAGCCTGACTTGGTCCGTTTTCCTAATAGGAGATGTATTGGTGTCTTAAGGCCTGGTGTAATATTTTCAGAGACTTATTGTACTTTAAAAGTGTGATCTTACATAAAATGCACACATTTACTTATATTTAGTTTTAAACATATTATATGGCTCTCATGGAATTACATTTTAAAATATGTGGCGTTTATGGCTCTCTCAGCCAAAAAGGTTCCTGACCCCTGCCCTACGATGCGCAGTCACGCTTCCTACAGTGTAGGAGCCGTGTACAATAACACATGCGCGAGCTTTGAACGCTCGCGCGACTTAATGACATCACCGAGCTGGTACTTGTACTCTGGCCTCATGACCATAGTATTTCTCATTGTACCCCTTTATATTGCAGTATATGCTTGGCAGAGGTCCTTTAAGTGTGGCAGATAATGTAATACTCTTCTATTTTAGTGTGTGGCTGCGCACACTATCTCAGCAGTGATGGAGAAGTATTTGAGAATGGAAAAGGCAAATGCCGAACAGGACCCTGGACACAATTCTGACCTAGATGAAGGCCCTAGTATGAGAGGTCGACAAAAGAAAAAAGACAAGACGGTGAGCTCAAGGCAATACAGTGAAAGCTATCTTTCATTTGGATTTACTTTCACTGGGGATGCGACAGCACCAACACCACTGTGCTTGGTGTGTGGTGAGAAGCTATCCAATAGCGCCATGGTGCCAAGCAAGCTTAAACGCCATCTCCAAACGAAACACTCTTCCGTTCAAAACAAGCCGATGGAGTATTTTGTACGCTTACGTACAAACAATGAGAAAGAAGCAACTTTTTTGAGATAAAGCACACAGGTAAATGAGAGAGCCCTCAAAGCTAGCTACCTTGTTGCTGAACTCATAGCTAAATCAAAAAAGTCTCACACTGTGGCAGAAACATTAATACTACCAGCTTGTAAAGCTATTGTAAATGAGATGCTTGGCCCTGACGCAGCCAAAGAGATAGCTAAAGTGCCTCTCTCTGATAACACAATTTCCAGACGGATTGATGACATGTCTGCTGACATTGAAACAGTTGTTTTGGAAAAGGTGCGCATCAGTAAGAAATTTGCCTTGCAACTTGATGAGTCGACGGATATCAGTGGACATTGTCAGCTGTTGGCCAATGTGCGTTTTGTGGATGGAGAAGCCATTAGAGAAAACTTCCTATTTTGCAAGGCACTGCCAGAAAAATCAACAGGAGAGGTAATATTCCAGGTCACATCGGAATATCTTGATAAAAGTGGGCTTACATGGGAAAACTGCACAGGTGTCTGCACTGATGGAGCCGCAGCCATGGTCGGGCGCATCAAAGGCTTTGTAAGTAGGGTTAAAGAAAGAAACCCAGATGTTCTTGTTACCCACTGTTTCTTGCACCGTGAGGCCCTCGTTGCAAAGACCTTACCAGCAGATCTAGTTCCTGTGTTGGATGATGTTGTGCGCATAGTGAACTTTGTGAAGATGCGACCTTTGCGATGTCGCTTATTTGCGTCTTTGTGTACAGAAATGGAAGCGGAACATAAAATCTTATTGCTCCACACGGAGGTCCGGTGGCTGTCACGCGGCAAAGTGCTGGCCCGTGTGTATGAGTTGCGAGAGGAACTTAAAATATTTCTGACAAACGAGAGGTCCGATTTTTCAAAGCTGCTTGCAAGTGATGAGTGGTGTACAAAGCTGGCATACCTGGCTGATATATTTCAATATCTGAATGAACTGAACACACGGATGCAAGGCCGAAATGAAAACCTGCTTACAAGCACTGATAAAATGAACGGATTCCGTTTAAAGGTGCAGCTCTGGCAACAACATGTTCAGGGTGGCAACCTTCAGATGTTCCCGCTCACCGAGAAACTGCATGATGGCAACACTGCTGCAATGTGCGAGGTGATTGGCAGACATTTGAAAACTCTTGAGGAGAAATTGTCGTTTTATTTCTCTTCAGCCTTCACAGAATGCCTTGACTGGGTTAGGGACCCATACAGTTCATTATCCGTTGCTGGAAAGGACATGACTTTAAAGGAGCAAGAGGAACTCATTGAACTGAAGCAAGATCGCGGTTTAAAGCTAAAGTTTGCTGATCTTCCTTTAGACAGTTTTTGGTTATCTGTTGCCAAGGAGTTCCCCATTCTGGCCAACAAAGCTATTTTGACATTGCTCCCATTTTCAACCACATATCTATGTGAGCTGGGCTTCTCAAGCTTGACTGCCATAAAAACTAAAAACAGGGAGAGACTGAGAACTGTTGAGGAAGAGCTTCGTGTGTGTCTTTCCACCATTCCTGCCAGGATATCCTTTTTGTGTTCATCGAAACAGGCCCAGGTTTCACACTGAATGAGTATAGATACATTTAGAATCTATATTTTTAAACATATGTATAATATGTACTGTTTTAGTGTCATTTTGTGCCATTTTGGTTGGTGGTGTGCCCCGGGATTTTTTAAGTGTAAAAAGTGTGCCGCGGCTCAAAAAAGGTTGAAAATCACTGCTCTAGGCTAATACAGAACAATCCTTACCTATCAGCTGGCAGTAAGCATACTTGTGCTGCTCTCCTGCTTTCTGTCACATCCTCTCTATCTGCAGCCCCTGCTCTTGCATGCCATTGCATCTCTCTGTAGCTTGCACGCACACGCATGCAGAGAGCTAAAGCGCAGGCCATAGGACTATTTTCCCAACTCTCTCCTGGAAGCACATCTTACCTGTTGGGGTTTCCAGGATATCCATAATGAATATGTATGAGATTTGCACACATTGAAGATGCAGAGCATGCAAATCCATCTCATGCGTATTCATTGAGGCAATCCTGAAAAATGACTTGGATAGGTGTGCCTCCAGGAGAGGGGTTGGCAAACCCTGCTGTAGGAGTCAATGGCTCTGCTCTGCACCTGTGATGGCAGCAACAGTGGGGGCAGGGGGAGGAGCAGCAGCGTGGTGGCAAGAGCAGTTGCTAAGCAGGAGTGCACGCATGCTCCTGCCCGGTTTACACTAAGAAGCTGCCTTTTATGAAGAAAACTTTATATTTTCCTGATGGTATAGGATAATGGGAGGCAGGTTTTAGATGTGGTGCCTAAGGGTTCTGCAGACTTATAAGAGAATAAATTGTTATTGTAGTGATTTTGGAATAAATTAAATATTTCCTGTAGGACTTTCTAAAGTGACAGTTTGTTGCCACTTATTTTTTATTTGTCATTTGTTCAGTCCTGTTGGTTGCTATTTGGCACCAGAAGAATTCTTACTTTTAAGGGTATAAAATGTATTTTCCATTTGATAATTCAGTTACATACATAGGAAAATTGAGAGAACATAGAGTGATTTAAGTTAAAATTACAGTGTCAAGCACCAGAGCTTATTCTGATCTAGTTAATATTAACAATTAAATAGGATAAAACAGAAAATTTGTGTTATAAAACAAAGAACATTAGCTTTTAACAATCAGAGTTGAAGTGCACAGTAAGGCACAGATTCGCTGAATAATGCCAATTGGAAAGATTCACCTATCAATCAGATGACCTCAAGTGTGTGAGAAAAGATAGCATCTGAATCTTATGCTTGGTTAATAAGAAATTAGGTCTGAAAAATGTAAAGTTTTAAAATTTTCTTTATCCACTTATCAGAGCTATTACAGTTCAGAGAGGTTTAAAAGTGATTACAGAGGCAGAAATCAATTCAGTTCAGCAGTGTGCAACTTCTGATGTGACAAGCAGAATAAAAAGAGGAGTCTGATTCATGCTGGTCCTTATGAGGCAGCCAGCAGGCCAAGGAAGATTCCAATAGCAATAAGTTACAATTATAACAAATAGAATATGGAACAGTTACTGCAAAACTATTGTAAGAGTGTAGACTCCCTTTACCAAGAATGACTAACAGGGCTTCCTTGTTAACTATGTCTGAGCAAAGTGCCTGGTATCTAGTTCATAACTGCAAAGTGATAGTAGGCCTAGCTAATCGCCTATGGACATCTAGAGTGGGAGGGGAAGTCTACCGCCCTCCCCACAACGCCACCTTTCCACTGTGTAAATTATAAAGGTACAAGAAGAGCACACTGCATTAAGAAATCATATTTATTTTGTTTAGGAGCAATTCCTCAGAAACCAGCAATACAGTGGGCCAAAAGTCAAAGCACACCTAAATTTTAAAATCATTTGTCAATACTGTCCCAGTCAAGAAATATATACATTTATCATAGCACTTTTCTTTCTTTTCATTTTCCACGGCACTTTCCCTTGGAACATTTAATAAATAAGCAGTTTCTAATTATATTACTCTCCATACTACCCCTAAGTCCCGAATAAGAGCCCCCTGACTCAACTATTGTTTATACTAATTATTTACTTCTTTCTCTAGCCTTTCCTTCCTTCCAGCAGTCTATGCTTCCAAGTTTACTTTCCCTGTTGAATGTAACTTTGTTCTTCCTGTTCAATCTATTGTTTTTTTGGTTACTGTTCATGGTTCTTTTCCCCAATTCGATGTAAACCGATCTGATATGGTCTCTACCATGAAGGTCGGTATAGAAAAGTGTTACATAAATAAATAAATAAATAAATAAATAAATGTTCTTGCTCTCTACAAACCCCTTTTTAACAAATTCACTTTCTCTTTTCTGCTAAGTTCATGAAGAATTCTAAATCTGGAAGAGAACGCAGGTAAACTGGAACTCTTTTAGCATTCCATGCAGGGCTTCATTTCTGGGGAATAGGCCTGAAATGCTGTTTGGGCCCTTCTGTTCAGAGTTATGAGGCAGAGCAACAGGGTAGTTCTGCCTGCAGGAAAGAGGAGGAACCTGGGAGAACTGGAGTCCTCCTGTTCCCTAATCCAGCCCCTCTCCTCCTACTGCACAGGAAACAGGAGGGGGAAGGGGGTTACTGAAGCAGAAACTTCAGAGCAGAGAACAGCCACTTTGCTCCCTAATCCGGCCCCTTTCTCCTGTTGTTCCCATCTCCCTTTTTTTTTTTTTTTCAAAGAACATGAGGAAAAGAGATGATACTGAAGAAGAAATTGCAGAGCAAAAATCAGGCACAAAAAGGGGTTCAAATGGTTGAAATCTTATCTGTCTATCAGAAAACGCTCCATCAAATGTAATAACACTTACTCCTCTCCTTTTGAGATTAAAACAGGTGTTTCCCAGGGCTCCTCTCTATCTGCCTCACTCTTCAATATATACCTCTCTCCCATCTGAAAAATCCTTTCGACTCTGACTGACTGCTACAAACTCTACGCCGATGATATCCAGTTTATGATCTGTATTCCCCCATCTTGGAATGATACACTGGAACATCTTAATGTATGCTTTTCTACAATTCTCAAGTGGTTGCAGTATTACAAACTTACTCTCAACATTGTCCAAGACAGAAACCTTAGCTATTCACAGTCCATATTACCCGCTTAACAAGAAAAACATCACTATTAACAATCACTGTATCCCTATCAAAAAGTCTGGGTGTGATTCTAGATGACACTATATCCTGCCATCCTCAAATTAAAGTCGTCATTGCTCAAGGATTTTATAGGATCCGTGTCCTCGCTGACTTAAAAATTGCTTCACGATACAGATTTTCATACCATATTACAAGTTTCCATTTTCCCAATCATTGACCACTGCAACAGTCTGTATTTTGGTATTCCTTATTCTTCTCTTCATCTGCTGCAGTTGTTACTTAATGCTGCCGCACGAGTACTCTCGGGTTTAAAGAGGTCAGCCCATATTACTCCTACATTGATTGAACTGCATTGGGTATCAATCCAGGAAAGAATTAAATATAAAATTGCAATGCTGCTTTTTAAACTTTTAAACAATCAGACATGCCATTTGGTCAACTCAGTGCTAAAGGTCTATCAGCCTACAAGAGCCCTGTGTTCCATTCAATGAGATCTACATGAAATCCCAACCCAAAATTAGAACGTTTACATACTACCCATGAGTGCACCTTTTCTGTTGCTGGACCAACCTTGTGGAACTCATTCCCTATTGACTTGAGGCAGTCTGATTCTATTAAACTAATACTTTAGCTCATGCATTACTGATATCTAAACTCATAAACATTGGTCACTGTTCAGCTCATCATTTATTTTTAGTTATCTCCACATGAATCCACGTTATTTGACAGCCCACCTGTTTGATTGTTCCACTTGTGGATGCATTAATTCTTTAGCCCATGCATTACTCATAACCAGGCACATAAACTTTGGTCCCTGATACCTGTATATCCCAAATTAACACATCATTTATTCTTAATTATTCTCTACATGTTTCACGTATCATAACGAGTTACTGTTGTCTTTACATATATATTTTATACTATTCTATTTATTATTTATTTTATTTCAAGTTAGTTATTTACACCATTATCTATTTTATTACATGTTATTTACTATATAGATTCTCGTCATTTGATGAGTCACTGTTGTTTATTTAATATTTATTCTCATGTTCTGAAACTCCGTTTATTGTAACGCCTCACCGCGATTGTTTTGTTTTATGTAAACCGACCTGATTTGATATTTGTATCGAGAACGTCGGTATATAAAAATGCTAAATAAATAAATAAATAAACATTTTAGGAAACAGGTAAAAACCTATTTATTTAATTTAGCTTACTTTTAATTATTTTTTGGTTAAATTTTAGTTTTCTTTTATCTTGTACATTTTTTATTCTTTGATGTTTTTTGCATTTTGATTTTATTTTAATTTGAGACTGAAGAATTTTATGATTTTATGTCTGTTTTCTATTTTAATCTGTTGCGCTTCCCGGCTGCTTCTGCTCTGCGGCCAGTTCTGCTCACCTCTCCCTTCCATCTACAACTCTGGGTTTACCTCCTCTGCTGCTGCAGCCAATACACAGCATCCCCGGCTCCCCCGCTCACCGTCTCTGATGCCAGCCTCACAGTGGAACTCCCGTAGGGGCTCCGCGTCTTACTGCTCCTCGGCCCTGCCCCTAGGCACGCGCACAGCCGACATCACCCTATTTAATCGGCCAAGAGTGGGAAACCCGAACCTGGCGCTCCCTGATGACATCATACAGTCTCACTATATAAGGCAAGGCCCGTTCCCCTGAACGATACCTTGGCAATCGGGTCATACACTCCGGTGTTGCTAGTTTGCCCTCCAGTGTCTCTCATTCCAGTGCCTTCTGTTCCAGTATCTCCTGTATCTCCTGTTCCAGCATCTCCTATTCCAGCGTCTCCTGTGTCTCCTACTCCAGCGTCTCCTGTTCCTTCTTCTCTCCATTCCTGGTGGTACCCTTCTGACTGATCTCACGGTACTGACCTTTGCCTGCTCTCTGACTCCTCCTGTTTGCTGCCTGACCTGACTACTCTTGATCGATGCCTGGAACTTGACCTCTGCCTGATGTGACTACGCCCGGATTGACTTCTGATACTGACCTTGCTTTGGCTGACCACGCTGGACTGATACTCTGCCCTTGATCCTTGCTATACACTCAGACACTCTCTTCTGGCCTCCTGCAACCTCTGGACTTCCTTGTCTGAACACCTACCACGCACCCTTGTTCGTGGTGGGCACACCTCTGAACTTTCTCTCTAGGAGTCTCTGTGAGGCCCACCTAAGACCAGGTGGCCCGGGTAACCAAGGGCTCAACCTGAGGGAACCCCGGGTTGCTATTGGCGAAGCTCCAGCTAGTAGAGATGTGCATTTGTTTTTGCGGAATTGGAAAATTTCAACGAAATTTTCCAATTCGGCATGTTTCAGAGAGCCTGAAAAATGATCGGGATTTTCCCGGTTTTTCGCAAAAATTCGTTTTTCGGATTAGTGCGCACTAACTCAAAAAACGATTTCGCGAAAAAAAAGACCCAAACCGCAAAAAGATGACATTTCCCGTGGCAGCCGAAAAATGAAGAATGACATGAACACAAAAAACGATTCACATCTCTACCAGCTCGCCTCTGTCCCTTCCTGTGCTCCGCCTCCTGGTGGCAGGCCCTCTCCGGGTCCGACCGGAGGGCCGTACCAGTCCTGCACCGGGCCAAGGGTCCATCTCCAGCGCAACATAATCTTGTCTCATTTCATTAATTTTATGATTATGTACATTTCCGATGTTCATCGCTCAGGCCAATCTTGTGTTGAGCAACTCATAAATCCAATAAATGTAAATGTAAATGTAAATGTAAAATGAAACAAAATAGGAAATTTCATCTCATTTCCTATTTTATTTCTCCCGAATACTCATCCCTAGGGATTTTCTCCTACAGATGAAGAAAACATAAATTCTCTAAGGAAAGTATTTTCAGCTGAATAGTACGCACTTTGGTATTGTGCATCCTGACTTTGTTGTAATGTTCAGCTGTAGATGGCCTCCAAAGAGAGCTTACATAATTGTTCAGCTGTAGGTTCTAGCCTCAGAAAACTTACATTGTAAATTTAAATCCTTTCTGGGTTTGAAGTGAACTACCACGCTGTGCAAAACAACAGTCAATGTTGACCATCAGAAATGTGACTTATTTCATTTCAGACACAGGAGTTAAATTTGTAATGTAAGTTTTGAGGCAGGCACCAGCACAGGCTTTCTTTTTTATCCTGAACAGCTGGATAGTATGCACACACTGCTAAAAAGTGTGTACTGTTCAGCTGTTGGTGCCCATCCAGACAGTCTATGCTTTTTTTAACCTAGCTGTAGGTGCCTTCCCCAGAGAGCATATTCTTGCATTTTGCTTGACAAGGAATGACAAGTAAAATCAAAGAATAAGCTCTCTTGGCAGGCACCTTCAGCTGAACAGTATGCCCTTTGGTGCTGGGCATCCCCCCAAAGCGTTTTATGCTGTTTTAAGCTTGCTGTTGCTGCATTCCCCAGTGAGCTTCTGGTTTTACTTGCTATTCCTTGCCAAAATGGCCTTAGATGCAAGAATTTTCTCTCTGGAGTGAGCACTTACAGGGAGCTGAGCAAATTATAAGCTGGAATGGGCATCTACAATTAAACAGTATGCTAAAGTTGTACTGTTCAGCTATACCGTTTGGTGTACTGTTCAGCAGTAGGTGCCTACCCCGAGAGCTTACTAGAAATTAAATTCCTGAATCCAAGGTGGAGCAAATTCACATTTCTGATGGCCAAAGTTATTCTATTAATGTGTCCAGTCTGGTCGAAGCAGCTAGATACTACCACACCAGGCACAGCAATAGTATAACATGGTACCAGAAATGTGGGTTAAGTTTTACTCCTGCTCTGACCCAACAGTTAATTTTCCAGGGTTAAGAAAATGTGTTTTAAATAGTCTGCCCTTTAATGCACCTCCCTGAATTGCCTTCTCTTGAATGAGATTTGCCTGCACCCACATTCACGGCCAGATTTTAAAACCCCGGCACACGTAAATCCCGGGATTTACATGCGTAGCCGAGTCTTACGCGCACCAGACCAATTTTCAAACGGGCCCGGCCACAAGTAAGTGCCAGGACCTTAAAAGGGGGATGGGCCGGGGGCGGAGCGGGGCGGCCCTGGACAGCGCCATTCCTCGCTGTCCCAGAGCCTCGTGCATCGGCAGCTTCCCTGTGCGCGCAAGTTACTTCAGGTCAGGCTCTGAAGTAACTTGCAAAACAAAAGGTACAAAAATTTAAAAAAATGAGTTTTAGAGGATGGGGAGGAGAGGGGAAGGGGAAGGGAGGTGGGGTAGGGGGTAGGAAAGTTCCCTCCCAGTCCGCTCCTAAATTGGATTCATCGCCGCGTGAACATGGCCAAAGTCGACTCTCCCCTTGCACGCTCCACCCCTGATTTTATAACATGCGCGCACTGGCGTGTGCATGTTATAAAATCACATGTTCGTGTGTCTGCGCCGGGTAGTGCGCGCACATCCATGTGTGCACGTATTTTTAAAAATCTACCCCTCAGCATACCATGGATTTCTTAGTGCATGAATTTTTCAGTTCTAAAACCCATATTACATGCCTGAGTAAGTTTAGTGCCAAAAAACCCATGCTAAAACATGAGTGAAAACCTGCAGTAGGCTGAGCTCAGCTTATTACATCAGTCCCAAGATGCATTATTGCATGATAGCATATTACTACAATTTGATAAATAGGCTCCTTAGCTTGAGATTGTTTCACATTTGGTATCAAGAGTTTCCTTTCTCTAAGAAGTCTCACCAGAGAGGACCTTTTTAAGGTCCAATCATGTATGCACAGAGTTCCTTTCTTCTATAAAACATATGAGATCCATAATATCAGCTCTGAAGCATGGCGGAATAAGCACCAAGATTAAAAAGCCTTGAGGTGATGTTGAGTTCATTACAGGAAGCTGACAGTGCTTCTTCCAGTAGATAAAAGAAATTTAATTACTGGCATCCACAGGCAACAGTTGTGTCTACTTTAAATATTATGATTTCTTTTATAGCCTATCTGCTTATAATTTCCAAGCACTACACTTTCCCCAAATGCATTTGGTTCTTCAATCAATCATTTTAGCAAGACGTTTTTGTAGGTGGAACATGTCTTTCTTCTTGTTTCCTATATAGAAAACCAGACATGAAACTGCTGCCTTAAAATTTGTGAAAATCTGATGGCAGAATGTCAAAGATCTTTTTAATTTTCTTATTTAATATTTATTCTGTGCATCACTAAATATATATTCAGTTTTATAGTTCTCTGGCTAATATGGCAAAGAACAGAAGCCAAGTCTCTTGGGTAAATGTATGCCATTAATTTGTTTGTATTATTTACAGGATCACTTTTTATTACCAAGCTAATTATCCTATAATTCCTTAAATTAATTTTTTTCCTCAATTCCCTCAAGGAGTTAGAAGCACATAATCAGAAATTATTTCAGAGGAAGAGAGCAGTTAACAAACCAAATATAAAGAAAATCCAGTCTAATAACGACACATTTTCTCCTTCGTCGCACACACTATGGGGGTTTGATGAATCTAGGCCAATGTTTTTCTTGACAAGTAATGAATGGGCACTGAAGATATTCAAAAGACCTTTCAGCTTTTCACCTCATGAATCTAACTAATACTTTGCTTACTTATTTTCTGCCCAGAGGCTCTGGTCCAACACTATAGCATACCTACAGTTCCCTTGAATTCCCCCTTTCAATATCCTCCATTTTCGGAGATCCTCTGCCAGAACAGATTACTAAGATTACAGTATCACTAACCTTACAGCCTAGGATCTTACATAAAGAACAAATCAGATTCTACATGTTACCCAAGGCAATCATTGCAATCATTCTCCACCTACATGGTCCTGCGCCACCAACCCCACATTGACTGGGCAATGATGCAAATTGCCAGGTGGGGTTCTGAATGGCATGAGCAATGTATTACCAGTGTCTTTCTGGTGATACCAGTCACCCAGTCTGTCACCTCTGAACTTCCAGGACTGCCACTACAGTATCATGGATTTGCTGATGTTTTAGTAAAATACAAGCAGAGAACCTACCACCTCATCGCGCCTATGATTGAGCCAGAGATCTCATCCTAGGCAAGGTTTCATCTCAAGGCTGAGTTTAGCCCCTCTCTGTTCCAGAAACAAAGGCGATGTCTAAATACATACAAGAGAATCTGGTCGAAGACTTTATTTGTTCTTCATCTTTACCTGCAAGAGCTGAATTCTTTTTTGTGGGGAAGAAGGACAGATCATTAGGGGTGTGCATTCGGATTGACCGCATTAGTAAAACGCAACTCATATTTTTTTTTTACTTAAAAAATTGATTCGACATAAACGATCGGATTTCCCACATATCGAACATAGATATGTTCGATATGTGGGAAATCGCGATTGTTGAGCCAAAATAAAAATATAAACCCCCTCACCCTCCTTAATCCCCCCCCCCCGACTTACCACAACTCCCTGGTGATGGAGCGAGGAGTGAGGACGCCATTTCTGCAATCCTTGGCGAGAAGCATGTGACGTCGGCGGCACGTCGAGTGACGCCGGCATCACGTGATTCCCGACTCGTTCGCGCCGGACGGCTCGTTCGGCCCAAAAAGAACTTTTGGCCAGCTTGGGGGGGCCTCCTGACCCCCCCAAGCTGGCCAAAAGTTCTTTTTGGGCCGAACGAGCCGTCCGGCGCGAACTCGCCGGGAATCACGTGGCGCCGCGTCACTCAGACGCGACGTCACGTGATTCCCGGCAAGTTCGCGCCGGACGGCTCGTTCGGCCCAAAAACTTGCCGGGAATCACGTGACGTCGGCGTCACGTGATTCCCGGCTCGTTCGCGCCGGACGGCTCGTTCGGCCCAAAAAGAACTTTTGGCCAGCTTGGGGGGGTCAGGAGGCCCCCCCAAGCTGGCCAAAAGTTCTTTTTGGGCCGAACGAGCTGTCCGGCGCGAACGAGCCGGGAATCACGTGACGCCGCGTCACTCGACGTGCCACCGACGTCACATGCTTCTCGCCAAGGATTGCAGAAATGACGTCCTCACTCCTCGCTCGATCACCAGGGAGTTGTGGTAAGTCTGGGGGGGGGATTAAGGAGGGTGAGGGGGTTTAAATTTTTTTTTTGCACATATGTACATATACCCAACTCATTGGATTTTTTTTATGTCCATATTGGCCGCAAGTGGGACCCCCTTTCGGACATAAAAAATATGAACATAAAATTTTGCTCTGCACATCCCTACAGATCATTATGTCCCTGCATTGATTATCATGGTTTCAACTCTATTACTAAAAACAATCGATACCCAATTCTACTGATCTTTGAACTCTTTGTCCACCTCTGGGGTGCACAAGTATTTACAAAGTTGGATCTCCAGGGAGCATACAATTTGATCCGAATCCATGAAGGTGATGAGTGAAAGACCTGCTTTAGTACCTGTGACAAACATTATGAGTACGTAGTAATGCCCTTCAGGTTATGCAATGCCCCCACGGTCTTAAAATTTATGGTAAACAAAATAGTCTGGGACCTACTCTACTACCAAGTGGTGGTTTACCTACATGACATCTTGATCTTCTCAAAGTCATTGTCTGAGCACTGACACCATGTGAAACAAATCCTGCAAAGGCTCTGTGAGCATCATCTCTACACCATGCTAGAGAAATGTATCTTTGAGCAAGAAAATCTCCCCTTTTTGGGATGCATTGTTTCATGTTAGGGCCTTTGGATGGCTCCTGGAAAAATAAAATCCATTTCAAAATGGCCCAAGCCAATAAACCTCATAGCAATACAATGTTTTCTGGAGTTTGCAGTCAATTTATATCTGGGTATTCCACCTGGGTGGCCCCACTCTCAGCCCTTACTAGGAAGAGTACCATTCAGATCTTTGACCAGTTAAAGAAGGGGTTCACCTTTGAGACCTACTTACATCATCCAAATCCATCTCAACCCTTCATTCTGAAGGTAGATACCACTACACTTGGAGTAGGCACTATTCTTCTACAACATAACACTAAGAGTACTCTTGTAACTTACTCCTATTTCTCTAAGAAATTCTCTCCAGCAGACAAGAATTTCATCATTGGTGATCATTTAAGGCAGTCAAATAAGCCTTGGAAGAAAAGCAACATCTGTTGGAAGGGACCTAGCACCAAATAACCATTTATATGGATTACAAGAATCTGGAATATTTGGCACAGGCCCAAAGGCTGAACCCCAGGCAAGCTTGCTGGTCTTTATTTTTGAATAGATTTGACTTTGAGTTGCAATACTGACTAGCTGACAAGAACCATTGAGTGGATGTGTTAGGAGCACGGCCTTCGGATCCTGTTAGGAGCACAGAGGTGCGGTCCTATTTCAAGATAGGATGTGAGCCCTTGGATCACGGCACAGCTCAGGGAGGAGCCCCAAGACACAATGCAAGAGGTGAGCAGGTACAAGCACTGGCAGAACAGGAGCAAGGCTGAACTGAAGACAAGGCGAGGAATATCCGGAACAGGAACAAGGCAGGCTCAGCCCTCCACCGGACCTACACGCACTAATGAGACCCAGCAACGCAATGGCCCTCCGGCCTTCATCCCCTGCAAATGTTTTTGGGATTTGCAAACTTCTATTGACACTTTATTGCCAATTACTCCCAGATTGCTGCATCCCTGATGGCCACCCAGGACCCCCCAAGTATTTTTTCACTACAAATCTCTGCTCTGCACTGTCTCTGCTCCATGGGTCACTGGCCAACCATCACTTTAACGGAGGATGAGTAGAGAACATCAGGGTGCTGCCCTGTGGAAAAGCATGGTATGCACACCTGGTCATGCCAGGCCTGACTCTACCTATTCCTCCACTTTACCTGAGTCTTGCAAAGCCACATTTTTACTTTCTTCTATCATATCTAAAAAAAAATTGTGCCCCCTCTTTTAAACTATGTGTTATTTTTCTTCTATTTGTTTCGTTACTCTCCTATTTTCCCAGCTTCTCTTAGCTTTTCAGATATTATTACCTGTCTTCCTCTTTCTGAAATCACTTGTACTTATGAACTTTTATTTCTTTACCTTTTCAGCTACTACTTTAATTAACAATAGTGGCTTAGTTTTCCTCTTAATTTACTTATTTTTCCAACAAACATTTTAGTTTCCTTTACAAAACCTGCTTTTATTCTTGCCCACTAGATTTTCCCATCCAGCTAATAAATCCTTGAGGTGCTCCCCCATTTTAAAATGTTAGTTTTCCTGAAATCTAGGACCTTACTTTTGAAGGAATCATTATCACTGTCTGCATTCTAGTATGGAACCACACTATCTGATGATCAATGGATCCCAGATGATCATCCATTACAACATCAGAAATTCTGTTCCTATAGGTAAACACCTCCAGAGCAGATGACGCCATTTTGTTGTGCAGAGATACAAATGTATGGCTGTCTTAGAAAATGGTGTCACCTGCTCTGGAAGAAGATGCCACAGTGACATTACTGTGAAGTGGCCTAGGCCTTGGCGCCTGGGACCCAGTCTCAATCTGGGCTCCAGCATTAGGCCTAGACCTAGGCATCAGGCCGGGTCCTGGCTTCAGGCATAGGCCTAGGCTAAGGCCACAACTTTGGTGACAAGACCCAGCCTTAGCTGGCCCGGCATCAAACCCAGCCTAAGTCTTGGGACTAGGAGTGGGTTTTGGTGAATGGAATCCAGTCTCAGGCTGGGCCCTCACATCAGGCCTAGACCTAGACTCAATTAATGGACCCAGCTTCATCTTAGGCTTTGGGCCAAGATCTGGGCCTTGGTATTGGGACTCAACCTTGGGCCAGACCTGGACTGGGCTGAAGCCTGGTCACAACAGAAGTCCTTTTTTTTTTTTTAACACACTACCATGAAAATGCTCAAACATTTTCAGGCATTTTTGTCTGAGGCTAATTTTTGGTTTGTATCATTTGTATGAATCATAATGGCCTCATTTATTGTGATTTGTCCATTCATCCAAAACAAATACACATTTCTGCTAGACTTTACTGTGCATTCCATCCTTAGTGTTCCTCAAGTACTCTATTTCTGCCTGCAGCTCTTTGTTCTGTATCTCAAACTTTTCCAGGCTCTGCACTGCATCTTTCAAAGCATAAGCAAGGGATTAATTTTCAGCTGATCTTTTATCAAGCTATGTTTCCGTGCAGTCCAGTTCTTCTATATAATATGCAGAAATCTCTTTCTTCTGCTACATCATGTCAAATTTCTTACACTTGGATTTGGATTTATTTATTCATCTTTTCAAATCTGAACAAAGGTGGGTTACAAATTCAGGTACATTTGAAATGCCCTTACCAAAGAAAGCCTACCAAGTTGTGTTCATGCTTTAACATGTGATAAATGCATTAACACAAGGATTTCAAATTCCATATATCATATTAAAATGAGCTGATATGCATGCAAATCATCTCATTGCTAGGGAAATCCTTGAGGTGTAAATACCCTGAGTTCTCATTATACTCCCTACCTCAACCCCACCCCTAGAGGTGATCAAAGTTGTTAAAAGTTGGGGTTTTTTTAGGTTTTAAAGTTGCAGTGGTGGTTCTCCTGTTTCCCCTCCCCTTTGCCTCCATTTCCAGATTCTGGTAAGTTTTCTAAACCATACCAGCATACCAGGAATAAATCAGCTATAATGCTGGTCTACTACTTTTGTGGCCAGGCATCTTATGTGGCCCCAGGTGGAATATACTACATATGCTACTATTTCTGAAATGGTTGCTTCTGCTGTTTGGCTCTCTTACTGTGCTGCTGTTAGGTCTGTGGTTGCTGCAGTAAGGGATGTACCACAGGGAAAAACAATTGTTTATTTGCTTTCTGTTTAAATTACAATTTTCCATATTTATTCTGAAACTCCCATTCCTTCCATTCATTTTCAGAAATGTATGCTTGTAAATGCCATTTTAATTGCATAGAATTGAATTTTATGTATGTAAATTGTACATCAAAAAAATGTACATGCACAAACTGCCAAAAATGAACAGAATGCATGCATGATCCTAGTTAAAATAGTTGTTCCTTGAAATACTATTGTTGCTGTTTGACATGAATTTTCAGATGATCCCCATTTTCTTTGGCACTAAATGAAAGCAAAGAAAATTTAAGAATTAATTTCTTCATTCCCTTGTACTGTTCTGATTATCTACCCTGATCTTTTATTGTAAAGCTCGCCAGGCCTAGATTATAGGCACTAGATATATGGCTAGTTATTACCAATTCCATGTACTTTTGCCAAATGGTAAAAAAAACACCTTCCACTTTAAATCTCTTTGTGGCTAAATTCAGGTTCAGGTGTACTTATCAATTTTGGATAATAGCATGTAAACCTCCTAACAGGAACATAAAACAATGAAAAGATCTGAAAACATATTTGTTTGAGTTTATGACTGTCGCTGCCCGACGTCTCCACTCCGCCCTCCTTACCTCTTTGGCGACTCCTCCCGTAGTTGATGGACGCCTGGCTGCCGCAGCGTCTGCCTGCCGTCCTCTCCGGCGCCCCGGTCTGGCTTGGGTGCTGCATCCTGCCATGTTGTTCTGCTACCATAGGGCGCTCGCGCCGCGCGGCCCTGCTTCTTATTCTTTCTTTGGCGTGAACCTCAGGGGCATCCCCCTGTGATGACATCACACATCCTGGATACAAAAGCCTACTCTATTTGCTAGCTAATCGAATTAGCAAGGAGAAGGGACTCCTTACGAATGGGATTCGCTCTCCGTACCTAGCTACTCTGCCTCTCCTTAATTGGACGTACTCTATCGGGGTACCTGCTCCTCGGGGGCCTCTCTCTTTTCTTTCTGGTCGCTGTCTGGAACCGATACTCACTCCTCGAGGGCCCATGTTCCCGGACTCGCTGCGTGAGCTCACTTCTGCTTGGAAGAAACCGCTGCCTACACCATCAGTGAGTTACAATCTATATTCTCTCAGAGCTGTTCCCTGGAACCAGGTACTCGCTCCTCGAGGGCCTGCCTCTATTCCAGCTTCTGTGTTACCTTCCGGGAGAAACCGCTGTGTGAGTAATCAACCAACAAGGCTCCATACCAGAACCCTGTGTATGCTCCTCTGTACTCACTATCTCAGTTTCTCTCCACTATAGCACAGCTATTGAGGGATCGCTGTTCCAGTGTCCTGAGGGACTACAAGCCCAGCCGGGCTTCATCTCTATTCGCTACTGCCACCTCTGGTGGCTTTTCAACTCTGTTTAATAAAAGATAATTCTGTGTTGTGTGTCCTAAAGCTGAGCCTGACCTGTGGCCCCTCACGGGACTTCCCCCATGGACGTGGTCATCTGCCACAGTGTCCAAGGGTCCACCCAAAACCTTATAAACAATAACAGAATTGGGCTTAATTTTCAATGAAATACACTCTTTGGTATGGGTATTAACCAGTTGTGTGAGCAGATTTGTATTTGTTTTTTAGTGTGGGTGTCAATTATTTTATGAGTCTGTTTTTATTATGTTTTTTTATTTTATGTTTTTGTTCTTGGCTTTTAAAAAATGAATGTTAATATTATAAGCCGCTCAGAATTTTAGATGAAATGGTTATTAATTTGGTTTTATAAATAAATACATTTTATTGGCCATCTGTCTCTCTAATTTATTTAGTGGGTTTGAAAGTGGTCATGCAGATGAAGATTGGAGAGGTGGACCCAGCAAGAGACAGTGGGGTAGGATGCATTGACTTAGACTGGTGAGGGGTTATACAACCCTCCTCTCCATGAACACTATACCTGATTATGGCATTAGGTGCTGGCTACATTTGAAGTCATACAAAAGCCACTCCACTTCTTTATCATCACTCCACTTTATTTTCTGGAATGTCCAGCCAGCAACTATGTACAGATCTAATGGAGGGATTACTGAATATACTTAATTACTCAGTGTTCATAGGATACTCAGTCAAGTTAAACATTCAGGAACCCAAGATTAATAAATTGTATTCCAAAGTTTGAAATACTATCTCCCTCCTTACATCATTTTTCCTTCCATCTTACTCTCCATTTCTTCTAGGGATGTGAATCGGGCTTCGGACGATTGAAAATATCGTCGATATTTTCAAAATCGTCAGCAATCGGGGGCTCCCCCAAAACGATAGGAAAACCCCACGATATTGATCGTGGGGCTTCCCTTATCGTTTTGGGGGAGGGCGGGAAAAAACGGCACACAAAAATAACCCCTAAACCCACCCAACCCTTTAAAAGTAACCCCTTAGCTTCCCCCACCCTCCCGATCCCCCCCCCCAAACCTTTTTACAGGTACCTGGTGGTCCAGTGGGGATCCCGGGAGCAATCTCCCGCGATCTCCCGCTCTGGGCCGTCCTTTGCCCTTACCTTGTGACAGGGTATCCGTGCCATTGGCCGGATCCTGTCACATGGTGGGAGCACTGGATGGCCGGCGCCATCTTGTGCTCCTACCATGTGACAGGGGCTGACCAATGGCACCGGTAGCCCCTGTGACATAGTAAGGGCAAGGCTATCGGCGCCATTTTGGTTCCTGGCACCCAACGGCACGAGTGCAGGAGATCGCTCCCGGACCCCTGCTGGACCCCAGGGACTTTTGGCCAGCTTGGGGGGGACTCCTGACCCCCACAAGACTTGCCAAAAGTCCAGCGGGGGTCCGGGAGCGACCTCCTACACTCGGGCTGTATTGCCAGTATTCAAAATCGGCGCTAGCCTTTGCCCTCATATGTCACATAGTGAGGGCAAAGGTAGCACATAGCTCTCTGCTTCAACGGCAGGGGAGAAAGTCTGATACTTCACTTTCAATGCATGTCCAGCATAACTCTCTGCTTCAGCAGCAGGGGGAATGAAGAAAAGTGGATTATATACAGACAACAACTAACAAGGACTGAATTACATAGTCTGGGTAAACAAATAAGCATGGGTGTAGCTTGCTTATTGCGGTGGTTACAACCCCTAATTAATTAAGCTAGATATTTCACTACATTAATGGTGGGGGTGGAAGGGAAATAGAACCAAAAGGCCAAGAGTAACAGATAGTATGAGAAAAAAAAGTGTGAAACTTGCTGGGCAGACTGGATGGGCTGTTTGGACTTCTTCTGCCGTCATTTCTATGTTTCTATGTATGATACAGTATTTATGTTCCTGAAATAAACCAATGCCTTATGAAAAGATTTAATTTCATTTCATGTATGATATTTATTAATTGCTTCTCAGATAAAATCCCCCAAAGCGATATACTACAATTATATAATAAATACAATCAATCAATAAAAATGAAAACAAATTAATACAACTCAAACAAAGAAAAATTGGACAAAGACAAGCACACACAAAACACCATGTTGACATTGAACTGAACAGATTATTATCTCCTTCTGTCCCTCTTCTACCTCTCACTTAGTTTCTATGGAACATTAACCACGTCTTTAACCCTTTATAAAACCGCAAAAGATCACGTTCTTCCCTGAGAGCAAGAGGGAGTATATTTCACAACTATGAGAGGGCTGCTGAGAAAGTTCAGTTTTATAAATGTACATGGGAGAACGCCTTTGCCGAAGGAAGTCATACTTGAAATTTCTGATTGGACCTCACCGCATGCCCACTACCATACCAGATTATGCAATCCCTTTATGGTTCTGATACATGTAAGTATATTTTATTTATTTGGATTTGTACAGTGCTCTTGGCAAGGGATATTTCCATTGCACAAGATGCCTTTTACTCTTCTGCAGTTGGTTAAAAAGTGTTTGGAATTCACAGGCAATTTTATGGGAAAGCAGAACTGCTAACAGTAAATAGCAATAAAACTTCCTGAAGACAACTGCAAGCACCTGACATTCTTTAGTGAATTAAAGTACAGAAACTTCAGTACATCTATCGAACAAACGATTAAATTGGCTGACTGTCCTTCATGTACTTTGGATTTGTCAGCAAGATAATGAAACAGTTCAAGTCAATGGGTTGTGTCTGCACAGCTGATATTGGAATCTACAGTATGTAGGCTGCCTTAAGTAAGTACACGGAAAAATACACTTTGTGGTATCATGGGAACCAGTCATTGAAACCTTTTGGAAGGAGACAGTACCTACATCTGAAGAACAATGCACAGTTATTTATTAATACATTGTTAAAATGCCTAAAGAGAGTGATTTTATTCTAAACCAAAGAACAGCAAGAATTTTATTATCCCACTTAGGGGCCTATTTATTAAGCAAGCTGTGATCACATTTATGCCTGATAAATGCAGATTTTGGCATTTATCATGCAGCAAAAATGCATTATAACATGCTATTTAGAAATAATATGCAAAATTAGCAAAGATTGCAAACTTTCATGGTATTTCCCTATAAAAAAAAATCAGGGGCCATATATGTCTGGTAATGAGCTTCATCACAAGAAAATTCATTCAGAGCACCTCATTATCATACCAATGAGTAATGCAGCCGCAACCTATGGTTACTGGCTGCATGGTATTCTAGTGGCCCCTAGTGGTAAGTCTTATTTTGTTTTCTACTATAAAAGGAACATGCTCCATTTTTATGGAAGTCACTCCAGCAGTCTGGTACACCTTGAAGCGATAACTTGTTTCGTTCTGAGTCCCTCTCGATGCAGTGTAATTGCAAAACATGATCATACCAAGGGACCGACTGCCTATACTGATCTCCTTCAGATTGCTTGACTATTAATAAAAGGAACTCTGTGGCTTTTCACTTCCAAGATTGTGGATATTTTGTTGAACCTTTCAGGCCTCACTTTGTTCAGATAGAGGTAAAAGGATGACACTGATGTTCTTATCTGCTGGAAATGGTCAGATAGGAAGAGAACCAATTTAGTACCATTGCTAAGATCCCCAGGATAACAAGATGGGCCAAAATAATTTTGTGATTTAATCTATTGATTATAGGAGCACAAGAATAAATTTTGTGTCACCATCAAAACCATGGTGGAAATATCTAAACTCGAAAGTAGAAAGTTTTCTGTACTGTAAGATGGATGAAAACCAAATTGTTAATCATTCTAGATAGAATAATCATCTAGAAACTCTTAATTGTTTTAATATCTTAATTATTTTTGTAAGGAATGGGAAGGAGAAAATAGGTCAGTACTTTGTTAAATCAGACTGATCTAATTTAGAATTTTTCAAAATGAGTTTTGTAGAGATGTACATCTGAACTGTGCTGGTAGTAAACTTTCCACCAGCAATGCTTGTGAAGGATTCACCAGTGTTATTCTGCAGCACTTGTAGCACTACTGTAATTAATTGATAGGATTTAATGGACAGGAGGAAGAACTCATAGCACCAACTATCTGGGTTATTTCATCTTGGGCTACTGGTGTGAAGTGTTCCCATATTGGCTCATCACCTCTGATTACCAGAGCAGATAGATTTCAATAGTGAAACATGCACCAAGAGCTGCGGTTTTTTTCTGAAAGAAGATGCAAAGGCTTCACATTGAGAAGAGAAAACACATTAGTGGGGTTCGGTTCTTCTTGGGTTCAGTTTAAACCTGTAGAACTCCTTACCTTTTAACATCAGTCTTGCACCCAACATCTTAATTTTCAAGAAGTTACTAAACATATGACTTTTTAAGAATGCCATTGGGTTAGAACCTGAAATATGGCCTACCACTCAAGATGTCCCCCCTCCCCCAGCTCCTAAGTGAAGTATTGATACACAGCAGGATCTACTGCAGTCAGCTCTACTGCTATACCCATGCAGTCTTTTCCCACCCTGTCAAACTTATTGATCATTATCCAGATGAAACTTAAAAACTACCTTGTTCTTTCCCTTGTTTTTATCTAAAAGATTATAATGAAAAACTAACTTGTGTCATGACTAAGACTGTTTGAATAAATACCTCGCATTGTAACCCTATCTTCACCAAAAAGACTATTTGACAAAGAAGAATTGCTGTCAGTTACCTAGAAAATAGCTTACACCTTGCCCAATCATCATTTATAGACCACTCTGAAATATCCCTATATTCCCTGATATCTCTACCTCATTATGCCTCTCCAAATGTCCTATTATATCTTTTTTATTTTACCTTCACCTTGCTTTGCTATCACCCTGATACATTTTCTTATTTGCTATATCAGCAATGCTCAGAAATATTGTTGTAAATCTGTACTTGTTGTAGCTTATTTTGAACTCTTCTGTTAGAAAAGCATTTAATAAACAATGATGACAATATATTGACAGCTACTGTCCCTTAAGATATAATATTTAGTATAACTAAATTACATTATTTTTATTTAAAATGCTCCAGTTATTTACTAAGCACACACACAACATATTTATTTTATTTTAAAAAACATTTCTTAACTGCCTTCCAAACCCCAAAGGGATTGTCTGAATCAGTATACACCAACATATAATACAATCATAAAAGATTACAGTCCTAACAATAAAATTAAAAGCCATAAATCAAAGCAAACACACACACAAATCAAAAGTAAAACCAAAATAACATAAAATAACATTCAAAGAATCTGGAAGGCAACATGCCTAAGCCACCTAAGGCCCATGTAACCTAAGGCCCAAGTGTACATACAGTATATATGTAAAGAGAGCAAGAGGGCAATTTTCAAATAGTTATTTACTCATGTAAAAATCTCCATTGAAAATTGCCCATCCCTCTCGGTGTGTTAAAGTATGCATGCTGGTCAAAGTGCAAGTCTTTTACCCGACAGCTAAAAGGGGTGGAGTCCAGATGGAAGGAGGTTGGAAAAGGGAAAGTATATGCAGAATTGTCATTTTGAAACCTCTGGAATGCACTTTCTGTGGGTACATTTGACCTGCTTTAAATCACATGCAATGTATGCAAGTACATTGAACTCTCTGTCCGTGGCCTGTAAGCCCTGTGGCTAATATTGTTCAAAGCCTTTTCAATAATGACTATTGTTGGCAAAGTTCCTGTAGGTAAGAATTGTCATGCTTTAAAGTGCCTGAAAAGAGGAATATTTAAAAAATAAAATAAATAAAAATAAAAAGACAACAGGTATATGGGTATCCTAGCTGCTATCCTGTTATGCCAACTCATAGCAATACGAACTCTGTTACAATTTGGTCTCATTAAAAAACAACGGTTACCCATCCCATGCCTATGGACACAATCTTTATTGCATAAGGTTCAATACTGCCTATAGAGGAAACATGCACACAAGGAATATTCTTTTAAATTTGAAGGTTTGATCACAAGGAAGGATGCCATCTTGTAGGTTTATTATGAATTGTAATTCTAAATATGCATGTACATAACATAGCACATAACACATGGCTTTCTATAGGTTAGAGAGTTTTGGTCACAAAATATGTGGGGGAGAGGGGCAAATTTTAGTTTATGACCATCTTGCTATCTCTTCATGAAAGAGTTTTTCTTATCTTGATAAATTGAATCCAATAGTGATTAACCTTCTGCTGAATAAGTGCAGACCTTCAGTGTAAAAAATTCGGACTCAGTTAAATGCAGTCATTGAATGTATCTTATTATGCCTTAGTGAAAAGAGAATTGAAATGTCTTCCAGGTAATAACAAGAACAGATGATAAAAGACATGATTTGTTTCTTAATGTGCCAGCTCAGTGAGCATGGCTAAGTCCACTAATAGCATACTCAATTTGGATATGTGCCTTGCAGACCTGAGATGGCTACTACCAATGACTAAATGAGAGACCTATGCTATTCAATATAAAAGCGGATCACAATAAACTTGAACCTCTCATTTTTTTCACTCTTCGGGGGTAAATACAGCTTTATTTACAGAGAAAAGAGTTTACATGGAACTAGTAATTCTGAAAATGGACAAGGTAATGGGTTCAAAAAGGATATATGCTAGGATATTAAAGCTTAAAGATATTCTGACAGATCCACTGACTTAGGATCAAGAGTGTTTTAGAGGCAGGATTGTTTCTGGAAAACTAAAGAAAGGCAGATGTTGACAGAAAAAGACCATTACGGCCTATCCAGTCTGCCCATCCACATCAGCTGCTTAACTCAGTGATCCCTATAAATCCCACAGAGATCATCTGAGGCCGATATTCAGCGCTACTTAGCTGGATAAGTAGGGACTTATTTGGCTAAATGGTGGCGGCTGAACAGCTGGTCCCATTCAGTGATTGCCATGTAGCTGAATAAGTACTTATCCAGATAAGTAGATAGCCAGATAAGTGGTGGGTGGGAAATAGGCATTCCAGGGAGTTGCTACTTGTCCAGCTAACTTAAGGGGTCATTTTGTATGGCTTATCGTGATAGCTTGCTAGGGGCGACGAGGGGAGGAGTCAGGGCGGAGTCAGGGTGGACTCCGCAAAGTCTTCGCTGGCAGCGATAAGGTAAGACACGTTATAGTCACCAGTAGTGTCCTCAATAGCACCATCTTTCACAGTGGCGCTATTGGGTGCGAAAGCCAGCAGCGATAACACCGCAGTGGTGCAATGGCTGCCGGCTTTCGCAGGCCCCCCCCCCCCCACCTCCCGTTTTCGCTGGATTCACCATTCTGCGATAGAATGGTGAATCCAGCCTTAGCCAGATAAATAGTAATATTCAAACTTATCCGGGTAACTTAACTGGATAAGTTAGACCTGCTTAATAGTGTAAGACTTATCCAGCTAACTAGCAATTTTTATGGGATATTCAGCAGCATAGCCGTGCTACTGAATATCCCTTGTAAGTTAGCTGGATAAGTCTTATCCAGCTAGTTTACTTAATCAGATATCTTTGAATATCTATACCTCTGTATTTATCTCATGCCTTCTTGAATTCAGATACAGTTCTCATTTCCAACACTTTTATAGGTAGACTGTTCCGTGCATCTACTACCCTCTTCATAAAGAAATATTTCCTTAGATTACTTCTGAGTCTATGCTCTTTCACCCTCATCCCATGACCCCTCATTCTAGAGCCTCCTTTCCTTTGAAATAGGACCTCCTCTCTGCATTGTAATTTTAGAGGTATTTAAATGTTGCTATCATATCTCCTCTATACGGCCTTTCCTCCAGGGTATATGATTAGATCTTTAAGTCTGTCTCCATATGCTTTAAGGCAAAGACCACTGACCAGACTCCAACAAGGAATGAATAAAAATATTTTGGATTTTTAGTCTGCCTTTGCAAATTATGCTCAAAGCAGCTTACAATGTTATTAACAATTCAAGTACAATAAGGAGTCGATTTTAAAACCTGTGCGCATGTATCCATGTGTGTGCAGTTCCCAGCGCGCATACATGGATGTGGCTATTTTATAACATGTGCATGTCGGTGCATGCATATTTTAAAATATGATTCCCACGCACACATGCGCTCTGGATTTTAATGTCCGTGCACATATGCAGGCAGGTGGCCTGTTCTGCTTGCAATGTGTGGGTATTTTACAAAACTACGCATGGAGACGGGAGTAGGGTTTTCCCAGTTCCCTCCCAATCCGCTTCAATTAAGGAGCGGACTGGAAGGGAAATTCCCAATCCACTTAACTACCCTTCCTACCTTTTTCCCTCTCTTCCCTGACCCCTAACCCCTACCTAATTATTAGATTTGTTTTTGTTGTATAACTTACCTGCTCCTTTGGGTATAGATTTTTTTAAAAACGCATGGGCATTCATGTGCGTGGTTCCCGATGCATGCACATGGACGCGCCGATTTTATAATATGCGCGCGCCGATGCACACATGTTACAAAACCGATGCCCATGCACATATGCATGCCCGATTTTGTATCAGTGGCTGCCACACTCCTGTGCGCAGGGGGGATTTTTTTAAATACTCACAGCGATGCGATCCGACATTTTTCCAGTTCCCTCCCAGTTCCCTCCCAGTTCCCCAGTTTCCAGCTCCCTCCCAGTTCCCTCCCAGTCCATTTTTCCAGTTCCCTCCCAGTCCAATTAAGGAACAGACTGGGAGGGAACTTTCCTATCCCCTAACTATCATTCCTATATTTTCCCCTCTCCTCTCCTCTCCTCCCCAACCCCTAACCACTACCTACCTACCCTCATTTTTTTTGTTTTATAACTTACCTGCTCCTTCAGAGCAGAAGTAAGTTATGCACACCAGTCAGCTGGCGGCACGCACTTCCCCGGGACAGGGCCCCTCCCCAATCCTCCCCACCCAGATCACGCCCCCCATCCCACCCCTTTGAGACAGGCTGGCACTTCTGTGCATACCAGGGGATACGTGCATGGCCAGGCCATTTTTAAAATGCGTTCGGCACGCACATGGCCTGGCCACGGACGTATTCCCTTATTTTAGCATGTGCAGCACTTTGAAAATTTGGGCGTTAGTCCCTACTGCAAAAAGCTTGCAATCTAAGTGTCAATGGGAGATAAAGTACCTTGCAAAAGGTTGCAAGAAGTGTTGGAGTAAGGTAGGAAGTGGGATTTGAACCTTTCTTTCCCTAGTTTTCAGCCCACTGCTCTAACTATCGGCTACTCCTATGCTCCTTTTCTCCAAAAATGAATGTATTTGCTAATGTTTGGGTTTTCAACTGAATTTGAATTCATTTTCTTTATTTAGTAAAACATATATTAATGGCAATCAAAATAATGCTGAAGTTGTACGATCTTAAATTTATAAAACTTGCTACATTTGGGGAACAAATGTCTGTGCTAACAATTGTTGTTTGTTAAGTCAATGCTGCATATCAAAAACTAAGTTAGTCATAGAAATAGTAGGTAAGTAATGACATATCCGGAAATCATTGTAGTTTCACTTATTGTTCTCATTCCATACAGAAAATGGGGGCAAATAGATTGCAAGGTCTTCCCGTTCCTTGTGCAATATGACGGAGCCTCTCTAAGCACAGTCCTTACCCTCATCCAAGGATGTTGTGTGCTCATTCTATGCTTTCTTGAATTTTGTTATGTTTTTAGCATCCTTATATTACTCCTGAGCCTACTCACTTTGAGCTTCATATCACAAAAAAGGAGCTGCAAAAGTCAATGTACCTTCTGCCTGCACTTCCTCCACATTGGCTCTCTTCTGTGGCACTCTTCCACTCTTAGGATCCACTGATCCTGTTCAGTCATGGCGGCGGGGGGGGGGATCCATCTCAGAAACATGTTAATTGGCCAACAGTGATGTACAGTGATCCATGTTAAACATGTTAATTGGCCGACAGTGATGTACAGTGATCCATGTTAAACATGTTAATTGGCCGACAGTGATGTACAGTGATCCATGTTAAACATGTTAATTGGCCGACAGTGATGTACAGTGATCCATGTTAAACATGTTAATTGGCCAACAGTGATGTACAAGTTCTATTATTGCAAGATATACAATCTTCCTCATAAGGGGTTAACAAGGGGAAAGCATTGTTTTCTCTGCTTTCCTGCCACCCTACTGCTGCCAGTCCCCTCTCTTACCCTCCACCTCTCTCCCATGGGAAGATGAGGACATTATTCTCAATAGAAAATGGTATTTATGTCTTTGAAATAAATACTTGAAAATGAAATCATCTGCCAGTTTCAGTCTCCCACTGTCTTCATTCCTAATCAGGAGTGTGGAAGCTGCAGTCAATCTTCTAGTTAATATCTTGAAAGCTCTTCTGTTTGGAAAATGTTTGACTATAAGTGGGTATTTAAGTATGCTGGGCAGCTAATAAATTTAAGGATTTGAAAAGATTGCCAAATGATTCATTTTCAAGTTCAGCTGGCTACACATTGTAACTACACCACAGTTATGCCTTCTAATGCATTTCCTATCAGGTGTTGAATAATTTGCTTTTGACAGGTAACATTTTCTGGTCTATGACATGTAAAAGGAAAAAATTGGGCAGACTATCTTCAATCATATTCTATGTTTCTATGATTTAAATATATAAAGTAGTGAAAATATCAATATTCTGTATGAGCTCAATTTACCCAAATTCAGGACTTCTAAAAATGTATGTCTAATAGTTATTCACTAAGTTCAGTGAATAAAAACAAATCACATTGCTCGAAGGCCCTGCATATCTCGAAAAAGCCATATAAAACTATTTTAATTGAGGTTTTACACCAGGCTCCATTCAGAAAGGCCTCATAGCCTCATTATAATATGCATGACCCTTGCTATCCCTTTTTTGGATATTCAGAATTGTTCTCATTAAATCATCAGCATTTGAGCAGAAGCTAGAGAGCTTTGCTTCTTTTTATGGTTATATCCTATAAAAATCAGTGAACAGGCTATGAATCTTATTATTATCTTCTAGAACATTTTTTTTTATTTCCCTCTGCTCATTCACACCACCATGCTAGGTAATATTAAATCACACTAATTTATCAGAAAATGTCTCCAACTTCTTGTATCCTATACACCCATTCCTTAAAGAACTGAATAAATCAGAGAAACAGCAGATGTCATGACTCCTCCAGAACTTCTCTATAGCCATTCTCCCAGGAAAGTATGCACACCCAACATTACATGTGACATATATTTTGTATAATAATAATATGGCCACGGCTTTATTAGATGACCTGACAAGGAAATCTTATCTGGCCACTCAGCCAGATGCCTATTCCCTTCACCCCTCCTTTGAGAGAGTTGCTATCCAAGCATGCACAAAAACTATAGTCCTAGAAACATCCCTAGGCCACTTCAATCAGGAAAGCTTAGTCCATAAGGGTCTTCTTCTGGAGTCAGCCTAAAATGTCTCAGCAAGGCTGTTTGCCCCTCACCTGAAGATTTTGGCTGCATCAAGTGGTACCTGAGCCCATTTCAGTGAGTCCTCCATCTAAACTCAGGCCATCCTGAGCATCTGTCCTCACAGGCTACCACTCTATAGTTTATCATTTGCAAACTCTTTGGGAGTCCTTCCCATTTCTGTTCTTTCCAGGCACGAGTACCCAACCATAGGATCCACCTCTTCCATGGTGGGCATTCCACACCATACCAGAGAAAAAGGAATCCCCAAAACATCTAAGCTGTGACCATGAATTACCCTATTTCTTAGACCTTGTAGCACCATCTCAGGGCCTATCCTAGATTGACAGAACCAGACCAGCCCCCATGTCTAAAAGATGTATGCCATCCAGCCTGAAATTGCTCAGAGATGTGACACTAGCTTATTTAAGAACCTAAGTATCATGCTGGGTCAGACTAAAGTCTACTGAGTCCAGCATTCTGTCTTTGAGAGTGGCCAGTTCAGGTGACAAGTACCTGGCAGATTTATGCTGCTCTACCAAGAAGTTGATGCCTTTATCCCATTTGCATATCACTTCTTGCCTCCTGCTTCTACACCACAAGGTGGGCTAACTGGTGGCTAGAGTCAACGCAAGACAAAGAGATGCAAGCCTCTCTCAGTTAGACTGGGGAGGTTGGGAGGAAACCAAGACACTTCATATGTTGGCCAAGATAATGAGGCCAAGTCTTAGACAACTTACCATGGTATCTAGTTCAGATGGCAGAGCCTCTTCTCATGCTGAGTATGACAGCTTTCCATGTGAACCATTACCAGGAGGAAAACAAAGTTGCTCTTCCTGACATCCATCTTCTGCAATCCTCTGCACGGAGAGATAGTACATAGAAAACCATGATTGGGATATAGTTATATCAGCCTGGCCAAGGAGGACAGTGTGGTAAGAAACAGTGGAGAAGTAGTGCTAAAATTAAAAAGTAATATTAAAGCAACAAAATTGCAGGGTTTATGAGGTAAGGAGCAGGCACCGTGGGTTAGTTTAGAAAGAGGAAATGGAACATCTATTTATATTGGTGAAATATATAGACCTCCCTTGCAAACAGAAGAAATGGATGGAGATTTAATGGAGGATATTTACAAAAGTGCTATGAAAGGGGAATTTCATTCTGTTGGATGTTGGTTAGGACATCCTGGCTACAGTGTCTTTTAGAAGCAGGGATATCCTAGATTCTCTGAAGGGAGAACTCTTCCAACAATTAGTAATGGAATCCGCATGGAAGGTGGTGATACTGGACCTGGTGCTTACAAATGGGGAACGTTATCGTGGATGATCATCTGGGATTCAATGACTACTGGTTGGTGAGGTTCAGAATTAAAGAACAGATGTTGACGGTTCATTCAAAAGAGAGGGTCCTAGTCTTTAGGGAAAACTAACTTTTTTAAAATGGGGGAGTGCTAAATATCCTTTGCTTACACTATCCCACCCCACTGAATATATTGATTTATTCAAAATCAAACTACACCCCTTATCCATACAATCCCGCCCCAGTAAAAATGTACTCATCTATTGAAAACTCACTTTAAAGACTTATCAAAGACTTATCAAATATCCCTAACTTTTGGCAACATTTTTAACTTTTTGTTATTTTAACATAAAAATCTTGCAAAAAACAGTTATTACAGAATACCTTCTTATTTTAAAATACATCTTTTGTTATACAGTTCCCAATTATGAAAATATTAAGATGGTGTTCCAGAGAACTAGTTCTATTCCAGATAATGAAAATGAACCAATTTTATTTCAAAAACACTCTTTTTTCTCAAAAAACAATTCCCAATGGTGGAAATATCCAAACAGTATTCCAGAGAACCAGCTAGATTCCCAAAAAGTGAATGTGTCCAGGTTTTATTTCCAAAAGTCCACAGTATTCCAAAGAACCAGTTCGATTCCCAAATGGTGAATGTGTCCAGGTATTATTTCAAAAGCCCGACACCATAGCGTTTCGGCGGAGTCCCGCCTGCATCAGGAGCACTTTAACCAGACGTAGACACATAATACCTGGACACATTCACCATTTGTGAATTGAACTGGTTCTTTGGAATACTGTGGACTTTGGGAAATAAAACCTGGACACATTCACTTTTTGGGAATCTAGCTGGTTCTCTGGAATACTGTTTGGATATTTCCACCATTGGGAATTGTTTTTTGAGAAAAAAAGAGTGTTTTTGAAATAAAATTGGTTCATTTTCATTATCTGGAATAGAACTGGTTCTCTGGAACACCATCTTAATATTTTCATCATTGGGAACTGTATAACAAAAGATGTCTTTTAAAATAAGAAGGTATTCTGTAATAACAACTGTTTTTTGCAAGATTTTTATGTTAAAATAACAAAAAGTTAAAAACGTTGCCAAAAGTTAGGGGTATTTGATAGAGATGTGAATCGTGTCCTCGATCGTCTTAACGATCGATTTCGGCTGGGAGGGGGAGGGAATCGTATTGTTGCCGTTTGGGTGTGTAAACTATCGTGAAAAATCGTTAAAATCGTGAGCCGGCACACTAAACCCCCCTAAAACCCACCCCGACCCTTTAAATTAAATCCCCCACCCTCCCGAACCCCCCCCAAATGCTTTAAATTACCTGGGGATCCGGCGGTGGTCCAGAACGGCGGCGGTCCGGAACGGCCCCCTCAATAGAATCGTGTTGTCTTCAGCCGGTGCCATTTTTCAAAATGGCCGCTGCAAAATGGCGGCGGCCATACACAAAAACGATTCGACGGAGGAGGTCGTTCCGGACCCCCGCTGGACTTTTGGCAAGTCTTGTGGGGGTCAGGAGGCCCCCCCAAGCTGGCCAAAAGTTTCCTGGGAGTCCAGCGGGGTTCCGGGAGCGATTTCTTGCTGCGAATCGTTTTCGTATGGAAAATGGCGCCGGCAGGAGATCGACTGCAGGAGGTCGTTCAGCGGGGGTTTCCGGACCGCCGCTGAACGACCTCCTGCACTCGATCTCCTGCCGGCGCCATTTTCCGTACGAAAACGATTTGCGGCAAGAAATCGCTCCCGGAACCCCGCTGGACTCCCAGGAAACTTTTGGCCAGCTTGGGGGGGCCTCCTGACCCCCACAAGACTTGCCCAAAGTCCAGTGGGGGTCCGGAACGACCTCCTCCGTCAAATCGTTTTTGTCTATGGCCGCCGCCATTTTGCGGCGGCCATTTTGAAAAATGGCGCCGGCTGAAGTCAACACGATTCTATTGAGGGGGCCGTTCCGGACCGCCGCCGTTCTGGACCACCGCCGGATCTCCAGGTAATTTAAAGCATTGGGGGGGGTTCGGGAGAGTGGGGGATTTAATTTAAAGGGTCGGGGGTGGGTTTTAGGGGGTTTTAGTGTGCCGGTTTTCCTGCCCTCCCCCTTCCCCCTTCCCCCGATTTACGATTTTTTAACGATAAATTGGGGGAATTGGTATTGTATCGTGGCCCTAACGATTTTTTGACGATTTAAAATATATCGGACGATATTTTAAATCGTCAAAAAACGATTCACATCCCTAGTATTTGATAATTCTTTGATAAGTCTTTAAAGTGGGTTTTCAATAGATGAGTACATTTTTACTGGGGCGGGATTGTATGAATAAGGGGTGTAGTTTGATTTTGAATAAATCAATATATTCAGTGGGGTGGAATAGTGTAAGCAAGGGATATTTAATAGTACGAGTGAGGTACAGGTATGTCAATCTAAACAGAAGAAAAGTTTGATATAGCTGAAATTTTATACATATATTTTGAAATAAAAGATTCATTCATGATACAGTGTACAAGGATAGATAGATAAATAGGTGAGCAGAACACTTATGTTCTCTTGTTTTTTTGATAAGTAAATATTATTGGACAAGGGATTATCGGTATTGGTATTTTGTGAACATATCTTTAGTACCATTTTCCTTTGGGTATTCATTTTCTTCTGAAATTAAAACATAATATTTTGTGGGGCAAGTATATTGATATATTTTCTATATAGACAAGAGAACAAGATGCTACAATAAGTCTCTTTTGCCTTGCATCTTTTCTTGATTAGATTTTAAACTTTACTGAGAAGGAACTGTGTCTTCTATGTTTTTGTACAGTGCTGTGTACATTGAGAAGCACCATGAAAGTGTTAAGTAGTAGTGTAAGAAAAAAGGTGATTATAGTATGGATAAGAAACAAAGGTATAATTTGTAAAATCCTTTCATAATTGAATTTTAGCCTTTCATATTTTGGTGGAATTATTGGATGAAGCAAAGCCTGAATTTATCCTAGCTTTCTTTATTAATCTAGTCTAATTATTTGAGCTCATTGAATGTGTAGATGATAGACCTGGTTAAATGATGAACAGTTTTGTAAAACATTGGTAAAAGAGAAGTCTAATGCTTGGGGTTTTTGGGATGTGGATATTTGCTTGTCTGAGACGACACCTGTGAGACCTTGGTCTTTTTGAGCAGGATTTGAGTCAGGTTCAATTGGAAATCAAGGTGGCCCATTTGCATCCAATTCCCAATTTTTTTCAGCATTTGCTGAGACGGGGGTTCAGGCAATGTCATCAGGATGCAAAAGGAAATGGTATTTCCAATGCTTGCTACCAGTACAATGCAGGACATGGACAGGACATTGAGGACAAGTGATCATCTTGACGGTTTTGACACAGATATTCCAGATCACGTGGAGGAGATCACCCTACATTCAGATGTTTCCCTAAATGGTTTGGGGTAGATTTTTAAAGTTATGCGTGGGCATAGATTTGTTCGCACAACCCGGCGTGAACAAATCTATGCCCGATTTTATAACATGCGTGCGCTGCCGCGCGCATGTTATAAAATCCAGGGTCGGCGCACGCAGGGGGGTGCACAATTGTGCAACCTGCGCGCGCCTAGCCAAGCTGCCTGTCTCGGAGCGGCCTCGGAGGGAACTTTTTTCCGGCCCCCACCTTCCCCTCCCTTCCCCTACCTAACCCACTCCCCAGCCCTAACTAAATCCCCCCCTACCTTTGTTAAGAAAGTTACACCTGCCTGAGGCCATTCCCCGGCCTCATTCCCCTGCCCAGGGGCTGGTTCGGAAGCCATTCCCCGGCCCAGGGGCTGGTTTGGAGGCCTCGGCCATGCCCCTGGAACTCCCCCAGGCCGGCACCACACCCACGGCCCTGCCCCTGGAATGCCCCCGGACCGACACCACGCCCATGGCCCCACCCCTGGAACGCCCCTAAATGCCGCGCCGTCCCCGACACGCCCCGACATGCCCCCCCCCCAAGCAAAGCCCCAGGACTTACGCACTTCCCGGGGCTTTGCGCACACCGGCGGCCTATGCAACATAGGTGCACCGGCGCACAAGTCCCCTGCGCGCGTAAATCCAGCTGGATTTACGCATGCAGGGCTTTTAAAATCTGCCCCTTTGGTTTTAGGAGGAGACAGGGTGATCGCCCTGCTCTTTACCCACTCTGACTAATTCTCAAGGCCCCCATCTCCAATTAAATTGGAAGCTTTGTGGTTAGCTGGCTACCCTAATACTGTGATGCAACCTTGCTTTGGGATGGTTTTAGAGATGATTTTAGAACTTCTTATATTGATCCTGTGCTTTCCCATAGGTATAGGAATGCTAAGTCAATCATGCAGAGGCAGATATAGTCAGGAAAAATTAGCTAAGAATTAGGGGAAAACTGCTGGCCTTTTTCCTGTGGCTTATAAGGCAGTTTGCATATAATAACTTACTATTTATAAACTGTAGCCTTTATGATTGATCTTAGTTATCAGATAACACTACAATTCCGTTTGTCTCAGATAATGGGTATTTTATTAGGGATTTTTTTAAGGCTATCACAATGAACTTATTAACATAAACTTGATGACTGTCAGATGTTAATAGGATTAGGTAGTTAGCAATTATCACAGATAGGAAAATACTATATTCTTATAAAATCAGGTGGCATAAAATCAGAGAGACACTAGGATATCAAATTGACTAGAACTTGCACTTAGGACATTAACTAATATTATTCTGACTAACCCCATAAATGCCCACCTTCTACACAGTCTGTGCTTGGCTCATCTCCAGACTGCTAAGCAACCGTCTCAGCTATCAAAGTAACTGGATTAGCAGGGCTCTGCATCAGATGATATCAGCCTAGCTCAGCCACGGGATGGTTTCAGCTCTATGAGAAGACCTGCAGAGTTCTACCCCAAGGCTAGGGATGACAGAAAAAAAGTTTTGGTCCGTTGAGTTTCTTATATGTGGCAAGAAGTAAAAACCTCTCTTAAAATTCTTTGTTCTCTTCATTATAAAAGGATTAATTTGCATTTCTTACTTACCTGTAATTAATACAAATGAATTAGCTCCAAGATTGGCAATGCCATTAGTCCAGATCATTCAGATTTTTTCAACACAGGCAGGTTAATCCTTGGCCAGAGAAACATTGACTAGATGATAGCAGCAAACATCTTCCTGTTAAGTCTCCAAATGCTGATAGGTGGGTGAGTGCAGCTAGGCCATAAACTGCAGTCTCAGAGTCACTTATCCTGCTCTGTTTTTGCAGATAAACAGGCCTTCATTATTCTTGTTCTTCTGTATATTAAATAATCTTTCTTGTGCAGAGAAAGATGCCAGGTATTCTATGCAACCTTGTAATAAGGATTCCATCTTATTGGCATACATACAGTAGTAGGGATGTGAATCGTTTTTTAACGATTAAAATTATCGTCCGATAATTTTAATATCGTCTTAAATCATTATAGAACACGATACAATAGAAATTCTAACGATTTATCGTTAAAAATCGTTAAATCGTGTTAGTGCGCACTAACTCGAGTTAGTGCGCACTAACTGAAAATGATACAAATTGACACTTTCCAGGTCAGTAAAGGTCAGTTATGAATGAATATGTGTTCCTATTGGCTGGCTGCCCTCTTATCTATTGATGTTAACCAGGTTCCCACTGAGGTGATGGTTGGGGGGATGGGAAAATGGAAATGGAAACTCAGGAACACTAACTGAAAATGATACAAATTATTGACACTATCCAGGTCAGTAAAGGTCAGTTAGGAATGAATATGTGTTCCTATTGGCTGGCTGCCCTCTTATCTATTGATGTTACCAAGGTTCCAACTGAGGTGATGGTTGGGGGGATGGGAAATGAAAACTGTTGGTAGTTGACAAAAAAAGTAATGTGATCAGTCAATATGACTAGAACCTGTGCCCTATTCCTGATACCAGGGATGTTGTGATCTTCCTGCACTCAGTGCCCTATCCCTGATACCAGTCTGAGACAGCTCCCTCCCTGCATTACTAGTGAGAGGCTGGCTTTACAGACAGGGGGGAGCTGCTTGACCCTCACTCCTGACTTCCCCAATGTCCCAGCTAGTGGATGGTGTGTGGGTGAGGGGGGGGGGAGGATGGTGAAGTCTGAGACAGCTCCCTCCCTGCATTACTAGTGAGAGGCTGGCTTCACAGACAGGGGGGAGCCGCCTGACCCTCACTCCTGACTTCCCCCATGTCCCAGCTAGTGAATGGTGTGTGGGTGAGGGGGGGGGGGGGAGGATGGTGAAGTCTGAGACAGCTCCCTCCCTGCATTACTAGTGAGAGGCTGGCTTCACAGACAGGGGGGAGCTGCCTGACCCTCACTCCTGACTTCTCCCATGTCCCAGCTAGTGAATGGTGTGTGGGTGAGGGGGGGGGGAGGATGGTGAAGTCTGAAACAGCTCCCTCCCTGCATTACTAGTGAGAGGCTGGCTTCACAGACAGGGGGGAGCTGCCTGACCCTCACTCCTGACTTCCCCCATGTCCCAGCTAGTGAATGGTGTGTGGGTGAGGGGGGAGGGAGGATGGTGAAGTCTGAGACAGCTCCCTCCCTGCATTACTAGTGAGAGGCTGGCTTCACAGACAGGGGGGAGCTGCCTGACCCTCACTCCTGACTTCCCCCATGTCCCAGCTAGTGAATGGTGTGTGGGTGAGGGGGGAGGGAGGATGGTGAAGTCTGAGACAGCTCCCTCCCTGCATTACTAGTGAGAGGCTGGCTTCACAGACAGGGGGGAGCTGCCTGACCCTCACTCCTGACTTCCCCCATGTCCCAGCTAGTGAATGGTGTGTGGGTGAGGGGGGGGGGAGGATGGTGAAGTCTGAGACAGCTCCCTCCCTGCATTACTAGTGAGAGGCTGGCTTCACAGACAGGGGGGAGCTGCCTGACCCTCACTCCTCCGGGGTATTGTGATCTTCCTGCACACAGTGCCCTATCCCTGATAGCAGGGGTGTTGTGATCTTCCTGCATGCAGTGCCCTATCCCTAATACCAGGGGTGTTGTGATCTTCCTGCACACAGTGCCCTATTCCTGATACCAGGAGTGTTGTGATCTTCCTGCATGCAGTGCCCTATCCCTGATACCGGGATGTGTGCAAGAAGATCCCAACACCCCTGGTATTAGGGATAGGGCACTGTGTGCAGGAAGATCACAACACTCCTGGTATTAATAGGGATAGGGCACTGTGTACATGAAGATCACAACACCCTGGTGCCAGGGATAGGGCACTGTGTGCAGGAAGATCACAACACCCCTGGTGTCAGGGTTAGGGCACTGTGTGCAGGAAGATCACAACACTCCTGGTATTAATAGGGATAGGGCACTGTGTGCAGGAAGATCACAACACCCCTGGTGCCAGGGTTAGGGCACTGTGTGCAGGAAGATCACAACACTCCTGGTATTAATAGGGATAGGGCACTGTGTGCAGGAAGATCACAACACCCCTGGTGCCAGGGTTAGGGCACTGTGTGCAGGAAGATCACAACACTCCTGGTATTAATAGGGATAGGGCACTGTGTGCAGGAAGATCACAACACCCCTGGTGCCAGGGTTAGGGCACTGTGTGCAGGAAGATCACAACACTCCTGGTATTAATTGGGATAGGGCACTTTGTGCAGGAAGATCACAACACCCCTGGTGCCAGGGTTAGGGCACTGTGTGCAGGAAGATCACAACACTCCTGGTATTAATAGGGATAGGGCACTGTGTGCAGGAAGATCACAACACCCCTGGTGCCAGGGTTAGGGCACTGTGTGCAGGAAGATCACAACACTCCTGGTATTAATAGGGATAGGGCACTGTGTGCAGGAAGATCACAACACCCCTGGTGCCAGGGTTAGGGCACAAGTTCTAGTCACATTGACTGATCACATTACTTGTTTTGTCAAGCTACTAACTGTTTCCATTTCCCATCCCCCATATACTGTCAGTGGGAAGCTTGGTAACATGAATAAATAAGAGGGCAGCCAATAGGAATACATATTCATTTCTAAACTGACCTTAACTGACCTGAAAAGTGTCAAATTGTATCATTTTCAGTTAGTGCGCACTAACTCCCAGTTAGTGCGCACTAACTCCCGTTAGTGCGCACTAACTCGAGTTAGTGCGCACTAATCGGAAAAAACGATTTTTTAACTAAAAAATCGTGCCTAACACGATTTTCTTGCCCTGTCACACGATTTCTATCGTTAAGACGATATGAAAAACGATTCACATCTCTATACAGTAGTCAGAAGGTTTTACTGGACCTTGTTCCTACAGTTCCCTATGAAAGATTTAGTGATTTTGCCATTGTATTTTATTCTTAAAAAAGAAGAGTGTAAATTTTGTCTCAATCATAATCTATTATAGCCAATTAGTAGAAGTGTTAACAATTTTCTAGATCCAACTTTGTTCTCAATTCAATATGCTTCTTTTGACCAAACTATAGCGCTTTATAGGCATTGTGGTGTGGGCTCTTTAATAGCTAAAGTGGATATTGAGACAACCTTTCATTTTATATTGATTAATCTGGACTCTTCATTCATTTGATTTTAACTGTTAATGTTTTATGTCTCATTTATGGTTTGGTTATTATGTATGTTGAATTATTATCTGCTGAGATTTTTGGATCAGTGGACTAAAATTGTATAAATAAAATAAATATATGTAATTTTTAATACATTTTTGATAAATGTATGCTCATAGGATGTTCTGTAGTGAGTTCATATTTTGAGGCTTTGTCTACAATTTTTCATTGTTCGGTTACTCAAGCAGCAGAGTGCAACAACATAATTGATTACTTGGATGATTTCTTTTTTGTGGGTCTAGCTGGTTCTAATGGTTGTTGGCATTTAGTTGTCCCTTTTGAAAGGTTTGGCATGGAATTGGGAATTCCTTTAACTGCTGAGAAATCAGCTGGACGTTGCTCATTGCTGACATTTTTAGGCATTGAGCTGGATTCTGAACATATGTTATCCTGTTTGCCTTTGGGCAAAGTGGAAAATTTGGTGCAAGCTATTGATTTGGCTTGTTCTGCTCCCAAGCTGATTTTATGACTAATTCAGTCCTTGATTGGGCATCTTAATTTTGTTTGTAGAGCAATTCCTATGGGAAGCATTTTTATAAGACACCTTTCAGGTTTGACTAAGAGAATTTCTAAGAAACATCGCTTTATTAGAATGCCTTCATAAGTTAAAGTTGATTTACACATTTGGCATTCTTTTTTGTAAAGTGTTAATGGTTTTTTAATTAGTAGTATAAGAAAAAAGGGGAAGATGGTAAGGATGAGAATAAGAGGCAAAGGCAAAAGGTGTTACTGTTTGGCAAGCTCCAGTTTTATCCCATTGAGATCTGGAGTTATTTACAGATGCTTCTGGTGGCATTGGTTTTGGTATTTATTTTAAAGGGGCATCATCAGCCAAGGCTGTGTCCTCAAAGCTTGTATTCAAGAGGTTACATAAAAAAATATAACTTTCCTGTTATGAGCGCGAGGAGCGCGGTTGCCTCTAAAGCAGGTGTTGTGAGCCCTTGACTCGGGGAGGAGCCCCAAGGCACACCGTGGGAGGTAAGCTGGTGTGTGTATGGGTAGCGAGGAGTAGGACAAGATAAAAGACAGGAACTGAAGGTCCAACCCTCAACCAAATCTGCCCACCTCAGAATGACCAGCAACATAGTGTTGGTCAATGAACAGTCCTCCGACTGCTCCAAGCCCTTTCGGACCTGCCGCTGGGTAACGGCAATAGGCAGCAGGCCGGACAGAAGATGAGGGCAGACAAAGACCTTAAAACCTAGAAGGCTCCAAAACAAGGCACTGAAGATGAGGACTCTGAAACAAGGTACTGTAGACGTGGACTCCAAAACAAGGTACTGTAGACATGGACTCCGAAACAAGGTACTGTAGACAAAGGCTTGGGTCAGGACGAGGACTTGGGAGGATTAGACATTGGTACTGTTCCTCAGGGTGCCCTACAGAGCCAGTACCACTGGTCTGGTCATGGACCACCCTGTCCTACACCAGCAGGAGCGGGACCAGCACAGGAAAGGAAAAATGCTGCACAAAGCAGTCCAAAGCAAGATACTGCACACCAACAGTCAGAAGCAGGGTACTGCACACCAGCAGTCAGGAACAACAGGACTGGAACATCGGGATCAGGAACAAACATCAGGAAACAGGCAGAGACAAAGGACATGGAGCCATCAATAGAAGAAACCAGAGGAAACCTGGATCAGCACAGGAGAACCTGGACGAGCATGACATCCAATCCAAAGGCAAAAAGGAACTGAAGTGAAGATCCTTTTATACTGCTGTATGCAGGCAACTCCCTGGGAGGAGTCCAGATGGGCTGCCCCTCGCTAGCCATATAAGACTGGAGAGAAGCCGCGGGCCCGCCCCTAGGGAGAAGGATGTGGCCCAAACCAGAACATCCAGGCTGCAGTGGAGCAGACCTCGAGTAGGCCCTGAACACCACCGAAGTCCTCCCAGGCCGTGGAGCAGGATCCGTACAATTGCTCAGGTGAGGCCCTGGCTTCGGAGCGGCCTCCGGAGAAAGGTGAGAGGCCTCCTGTGGCACAGCTACAGGAGGAATCGTATCATTTCCTTGAGCTTTTTCTTCTTTTATTAGCTTTTATGATTTGGCGAAGTAAATTAGCCCACATAAAAGTTGTGATACATTCAGATAATATGGGGGCAATAGAAGCTATTAATAATCAGTTAGGAAAATGCCCTTTGATAGTGTAGTTTTGCATTATTTACACCTGAATATAGCATTTGTTGCTAAACATGTTACAGAACTGCATAATGACATTGCTGATTCATTGTCTGGATTTCAGCTGCTTGTTCCTGACACGCGTATCTCCCAACTTTGGCGCACGCCAAGCTCTTAAAGTTTACACCTAAATATGTAAATTTGCATGTTGAAAGTACTGTTAATTTATCACATTCATAATTTGTATATTTTCTGGTTACATAGATCTTCTGAATTTTGTCTTGGAAATTCTTCTTGCCCTAGCATTATCAGGGGTTTGAATCCATTGGCTGCATATCAGAGGCATGCTTTGGGATCAACTCATTCCAAATCTTCTCAATGCAAAATGCTTTTGCTATGGTCCTAATTTAATTTTGATCCATATGGGTGGCAATGATTTGTGTTATTGAAAAGACATGTATTTTATGGGTAGGATTAAGAAGGATTTTATTTTGATTTGTTATCAATTTCCTTTTGCAAAATTGATTTGGTCACATATTTTTCCCAGAAGAGTATGGAAGGATGTCTGAGACATTAAGGGATGAATTTTAAAAGTGTTGCTTATGCTAAAAGGTCTTGAATTGGGTATTAGGATACCCAGGGTTGCCACTAGTGGGCAGTGAGTGAGGACAGGTGAGTCACTATTCCCACTTGTGGTGATATTTAATCTATTACAACCCCCAGAGATTGGTTTAAGAGCATGTCCATTATACTGAGCTGGCTACAGAGCAACTCTGAACTCTAAAGTGATACCACTGTAGAGTAACGGGACATTAGAGAATCCAACAAAGATGTGAATGTACCCTCCAGCATAGAGACACCACATGTTACAGGGTAATTTTGAAGTAAGATGCTGGATACAGTTCCCTCATCATGACTAGATTGTCACCAACTAATCAGATAGTTGAATTCGACAGCAGACTTTGATTGGGCTAATAGCCCTAGAATGGATATAGCTTGGCTAATAGCTGTATAATTTAAAGTTTATTATAAAAATGTTTGGCTGATCTGGGAGGTTGAACGGGAAGACTATTGGGTTTATGTGATTTAGATGTCCATAATTTTCCAAATTGGTTGTAATGTTTATTATATTATAAATAAAGCTGTAACCTTATTGTTCCACTATTTATGGTTTATGGATTTATTTGGGCTGAGATTGAGTCAGAGGAGGATGTCTGCACCTGTGCAAGAAGATAACTTGCCATTGGTCATACTTCAGCTGTCAGCAGAAAAAAGTACATAATATGGATGGAATAAGTGAGCAGACTAGACTGATCAGATGGTCTTTTTCTGCAGTCATCTACTATGATACTATGGGCCAGAATTTAAATCTTATGCGCGGGCGTAGATTTGTTCGCGCAACCCGGCACGAACAAATCTACGCCCGATTTTATATCATGCGTGCGCTGCAGCACTCATGTTATAAAATCCAGGGTCGGCGCACGCAAGAGAGTGCACACATGTGCACCTCGCGCACGCCGAGCCCGAGGGGAGCCCTGATGGCTTTCCCTGTTCCCTCCAAGGCCGCTCCGATTTTAAATCATATGAGGCCTATTTTCAAAGGCCTACACATGGCAAAAAAGGGAGATGCGAGCATGGCTGGGCCTTATGCGGTTTGTGCGGATTGTCACAGGCCCACAGCCATGCATGTATCTCCCAGTACGCGCATTGCACAGGCCTTAAAAGAAAGGGGCAGGCCGGGGGTGAGGTCTGGGTGGGCATGGGTGGGCAGGGACATTCCCCTCCCTTTTTTTCCGGCCCCCCACCTTCCCCTCCCTTTTTTTCCGGCCCCCCCACCTTCCCCTCCCTTCCCCTATCTAATCCCACCCCTACCTTTGCAGCAAAAGTTATGCCTGCCCGAGGCAGGCGTAACTGCGCGCACTGGCCGATTGCCAGTGCGCCATGCCCCGGCACAGACCTCTGTGCCGGAGCACTCGACCCCGCCCCCGGAACACCACCATGCCCCCAGCCACGCCCCCGAACTGCCCCTGAGCCGACGTCACACCCGCGGTCACACCCCCAATCCATAGCCGTGCCCCCGCCACGCCCCCGAACCACCCCTTTTTGCAAGCCCCGGGACATATGCGCGTCCCGGGGCTTGCGCGCGCTGCCGAGCCTATGCAAAATAGGCTCGGTGCACGCAGTGGCAGATCTCCTCAGGTTACGTGCGTATGTTACGCGCGTAGCCTTTGAAAATCTTCCCCTATGGCTTTTCAAATAGTAATGCACAAGTATATCAGTTTGTAAGTTTTGAAATTATTCAAGTACTAGCAATACTGTAAGAATTATGTTATTTGCTTTTAATACAACTATTCACACAGCCGTACCTGAAACATATAATGGTTTCATTATGAACAAGAGATGCAGTGATAAATATTTTATAAAGGGTTTTTTTATTATTACTTTGTAATACAATTTAAAACAATAAAAATATGCAGAAAAAAAGAGCTTGAAAATTTTGATTGGTGTTAAGGCATTCAAAATCTGCCCTTTATGTGTATGGAAGAATGACATCAGGAATTAAAAATGAAAGCAAATAAAATTGGAATTACATAATTCATTTCTTCACTGCAATCGACAACAGAAAATTGTATATAAAATAAAAGCAGACATATCCTTTAATTATTTAGCAGAAAGGAACAAGCATTAATCTTTAAAAAATATGGTTCTGAAAATTCCTGTTACGTTTATTGGAGATAGTTCTTATGAAACAAGGTGAAGTGGTTTCTGAATATGAATTTATGTTCCTGTCACTGAACACATAATTTGTTCTGTCACATGACTGGCTAGGCTACAGATAGCTTGATGTTGTCTAAATGCAAATCATGATAGGTTTTTTTTCATAAACTTAGTCTGCTTTTAGATATAGAAACAACTCAGTTAATTTTAATGCAACTTAAGCAAGATAATAGTAGGGTTAGGGAAAATCTTGCATTTTGTAAATTGACACAGTACCCCACTGTAAGTCCCAAATATAATGTAGAAAAGGTTTTTCCAGTTCTCAACCAAATGAAAGTTGTGATTGTATGGGAAGATGGCAATTAATATTTGTGCTATAGTTTGAGAATCATTATATATATTAATATTATGATAGAAGTTATTTTGTAGTCAAATTATATTATAGATTCAGGTTGCAATGGTCAGAAAATCCCCACTTTAGAGGCTGATATATTAAGTAGGATTATAGACAGTGCTGGGGAGGAGCTGGCTGTCGTGGTACATGTGGGCACCAATGACATAGGAAAATGTGGGAGAGAGGTTCTGGAAGCCAAATTTAGGATTTTAGGTAGGAAGCTGAAATCCAGAATCTCCAGGGTGGCATTCTCTGAAATGCTTCCTGTTCCACATGCAGGTCCCCAGAGGCAGGCAGTGCTCCTGAGTTTCAATGCGTGGATGAGACAATGGTGCAGGGAAGAGGGATTCAGCTTTGTAAGGAACTGGGGAAACTTTTGGGGAAAGGGGAGACTTTTCCAAAAGGATGGGCTCCACCTTAACCAGAGTGGAACCAAGCTGCTGGCACTAACTTTCAAAAAGGAGATAGAGCAGCTTTTAAACTAGAACAAGGGGGAAAGCCGACAGTCATTCAGCAGTGCATGGTTCAGAGAAATGTATCCTTGAAGGATACTAATGAAACAGGAGAGTTAAGGCATCCCAACAGAGAGGTTCCATTAAAAGCAAACATAGTTGATATGCCTATATGTAAAAAATCACCATAGCTAATGATTTCCGAATTATCCCAAACAACTGAAAAGCAGGTTGTTAAAACAAGCAAAAACCACACTTTGAAATGTCTGTATGCCAATGCCAGAAGTCTAAGAAGTAAGATGGGAGAGTTAGAGTATATAGCAGCAAATGATGAGATTGACATAATTGGCATCACAGAGACTTGGTGGAAGGAGGATAACCAATGGGACAGTGCTATATCAGGGTACAAATTATATCGCAATGATTGGAAGGATCAACTTGGTGGGGGTGTGGCACTTTATGTCCGGGAGGGTATAGAGTCCAACAGGATAAAGATCATACAAGAGAGTAGGGATGTGAATCGTGTCCTCGATCGTCTTAACGATCGATTTCGGCTGGGAGGGGGAGGGAATCGTATTGTTGCCGTTTGGGGGGGTAAAAATATCGTGAAAAATCGTTAAAAATCATTAAAAAAATCGAAAAATCGAAAAACCGGCACATTAAAACCCCCTAAAACCCACCCCCGACCCTTTAAATTAAATCCCCCACCCTCCCGAACCCCCCCCCCCAAATAACTTAAATAACCTGCGGGTCCAGCGGCGGTCCGGAACGGCAGCGGTCCAGAATGGGCTCCTGCTCCTGAATCTTGTCGTCTTCAGCCGCCGCCATTTTTCGGCGCCATTTTGGAAAATGGCGCCGAAAAATGGCGGCGGCCATAGACGAAAAAGATTGGACGGCAGGAGGTCCTTCCGGACCCCCGCTGGACTTTTGGCAAGTCTCGTGGGGATCAGGAGGCCCCCCACAAGCTGGCCAAAAGTTCCTGGAGGTCCAGCGGGGGTCAGGGAGCGATTTCCCGCCGCGAATCGTTTTCGTACGGAAAATGGCGCCGGCAGGAGATCGACTGCAGGAGGTCGTTCAGCGAGGCGCCGGAACCCTCGCTGAACGACCTCCTGCAGTCGATCTCCTGCCGGCGCCATTTTCCGTACGAAAACGATTCGCGGCGGGAAATTGCTCCCTGACCCCCGCTGGACCTCCAGGAACTTTTGGCCAGCTTGTGGGGGGCCTCCTGACCCCCACGAGACTTGCCAAAAGTCCAGCGGGGGTCCGGAAGGACCTCCTGCCGTCCAATCTTTTTCGTCTATGGCCGCCGCCATTTTTCGGCGCCATTTTGGAAAATGGCGCCGGCTGAAGACGACAAGATTCAGGAGCAGGAGCCCGTTCCGGACCGCTGCCGTTCCGGACCGCCGCTGGACCCGCAGGTTATTTAAGTTATTGGGGGGGGGGTTCGGGAGGGTGGGGGATTTAATTTAAAGGGTCGGGGGTGGGTTTTAGGGGGTTTTAGTGTGCCGGCTCACGATTCTAACGATTTATAACGATAAATCGTTAGAATCTGTATTGTAATGTGTTCCATAACGGTTTAAGACGATATTAAAATTATCAGACGATAATTTTAATCGTCCTAAAACAATTCACATCCCTACAAGAGAGTAAATGCTCAGTAGAATCTATATGGGTAGAAATCCCATGTGTGTTGGGTAAGAGTATAGTGATAGGAGTATACTACCGTCCACCTGGATAAAGTGGTTAGACAGATGATGAAATGCTAAGAGAAATCAGGGAAGCAAACCAATTTGGCAGTGCAATGATAATGAGAGATTTCAATTACCCCAATATTGACTGGGTAAATGTAACATCAGGACTTGCTAGAGACATAAATTCATGGATGTAATAAATGATTGCTTCATGGAGCAATTGGTTCAAGAACCAACAAGAGAGGGAGCTATTTTAGATTTAATTCTTAGTGGAACACAAGATTTGGTGAGAGAAGTAACGGTGGTGGGGCCACTTGGCAACAGTGATCATAATATGATCAAATTTAAACTAATAAATGGAAGGGGGACAATAAGTAAATCTGCAGCTCTAACACTAAGTTTTAAAAAGGGAAATTTTGATAAAATGAGGAAAATAATTAGAAAAAAAACTGAAAAGTGCAGCTGTAAAAGTTAAAAGTGTTCAACAGGCTTGGACATTGTTTAAAAATACAATCCTAGAGGCGCAGTCCATATGTATTCTGCGCATTAAGAAAGGTGGAAGGAAGGCAAAACGATTACCGTCATGGTTAAAAGGTGTGGTGAAAGAGGCTATTTTAGCCAAAAAAACATCCTTCAAAAATTGGAAGAAGGATCCATCTGAAGAAAATAGGATAAAACATAAGCATTGTCAAGGTAAGTGTAAAACATTGATAAGACAGGCAAAGAGAGAATTTGAAATGAAGTTGGCCATAGAGGCAAAAACTCATAGTAAAAACTTTTTTAAATATATCCAAAGCAAGAAACCTGTGAGGGAGTCGGTTGGACCATTAGATGACAGAGGGGTTAAAGGGGCTTTTAGGGAAGATAAGGCCATTGCAGAAAGACTAAATGAATTCTTTGCCTCCGTGTTTACTAATGAGGATGTTGGGGAGATACCAGTTCCGGAGATGGTTTTCAGGGGTGATGAGTCAGACGAACTGAACGAAATCACTGTGAACCTGGAAGATGTAGTAGGCCAGATTGACAAACTAAAGAGTAGCAAATCACCTGGACCGGATGGTATGCATCCTAGGGTTCTGAAGGAACTCAAAAATGAAATTTCTGATCTATTAGTTAAAATTTGTAACCTATCATTAAAATCATCCATAGTACCTGAAGACTGGAGGGTAGCCAATAGGGATGTGCAGAGCAAAATTTTATGTTCATATTTTTTATGTCCGAAAGGGGGTCCCACTTGCGGCCAATATGGACATAAAAAAAAATCCAATGAGTTGGGTATATGTACATATGTGCAAAAAAAAAATTTAAACCCCCTCACCCTCCTTAATCCCCCCCCCAGACTTACCACAACTCCCTGGTGATCGAGCGAGGAGTGAGGACGTCATTTCTGCAATCCTTGGCGAGAAGCATGTGACGTCGGTGGCACGTCGAGTGACGCGGCGTCACGTGATTCCCGGCTCGTTCGCGCCGGACGGCTCGTTCGGCCCAAAAAGAACTTTTGGCCAGCTTGGGGGGGCCTCCTGACCCCCCCAAGCTGGCCAAAAGTTCTTTTTGGGCCGAACGAGCCGTCCGGCGCGAACGAGCCGGGAATCACGTGACGCCGACGTCACGTGATTCCCGGCAAGTTCGCGCCGGACGGCTCGTTCGGCCCAAAAAGAACTTTTGGCCAGCTTGGGGGGGCCTCCTGACCCCCTCAAGCTGGCCAAAAGTTCTTTTTGGGCCGAACGAGCCGTCCGGCGCGAACTTGCCGGGAATCACGTGAAGTCGCGTCTGAGTGACGCGGCGCCACGTGATTCCCGGCTCGTTCGCGCCGGACGGCTCGTTCGGCCCAAAAAGAACTTTTGGCCAGCTTGGGGGGGTCAGGAGGCCCCCCCAAGCTGGCCAAAAGTTCTTTTTGGGCCGAACGAGCCGTCCGGCGCGAACGAGCCGGGAATCACGTGACGCCGGCGTCACTCGACGTGCCGCCGACGTCACATGCTTCTCGCCAAGGATTGCAGAAATGGCGTCCTCACTCCTCGCTCCATCACCAGGGAGTTGTGGTAAGTCGGGGGGGGGCTTAAGGAGGGTGAGGGGGTTTATATTTTTATTTTGGCTCAACAATCGCGATTTCCCACATATCGAACATATCTATGTTCGATATGTGGGAAATCCGATCGTTTATGTCGAATCAATTTTTTAAGTAAAAAAAAAAATATGAGTTGCGTTTTACTAATGCGGTCAATCCGAATGCACACCCCTAGTAGCCAATGTAACCCCAATATTTAAAAAAGGCTCCAGGGGCGATCCGGGTAACTATAGACCAGTGAGCCTGACATCAGTGCCGGGTAAAATAGTGGAAACTATTCTCAAGATCAAAATCGTAGAGCATATTAGGGATGTGAATCATTTTTTGACGATTTAAAATATCGTCCGATATATTTTAAATCGTCAAAAATCGTTAGGGCCACGATACAATACCAATTCCCCCGATTTATCATCAAAAAATCGTAAATCGGGGGAAGGGGGAGGGCAGGAAAACCGGCACACTAAAACCCCCTAAAACCCACCCCGACCCTCTAAATTAAATCCCCCACCCTCCCGAACCCCCCCCCCAATGCCTTAAATTACCTGGCGGTCCAGCGGCGGTCCGGAACGGCCTCCTGCAATTGAATAGTGTTGTCTTCAGCCGGCGCCATTTTTCAAAATGGCGGCGCAAAATGGCGGCGGCCATAGACCAACACAATTTGACTCCAGGAGGTCGTTCCGGACCCCCGCTGGACTTTTGGCAAGTCTTGTGGGGGTCAGGAGGCCCCCCCAAGCTGGCCAAAAGTCCCTGGGGGTCCAGCGGGGGTCCGGAAAACGATCTTCTGCCGCGAATCGTTTTCCGTACGGAAAATGGCGCCGGCAGGAGATCGACTGCAGGAGGTCGTTCAGCGGGGGTTCCGGACCACCGCTGAACGACCTCCTGCAGTCGATCTCCTGCCGCTGAACGACCTCCTGCAGTCGATCTCCTGCCGGCGCCATTTTCCGTACGGAAAACGATTCGTGGCAGGAGATCGTTTTCCGGACCCCCGCTGGACCCCCAGGGACTTTTGGCCAGCTTGGGGGGGGCCTCCTGACCCCCACAAGACTTGCCAAAAGTCCAGCGGGGGTCCGGAACGACCTCCTGCAGTCGAATCGTGTTGGTCTATGGCCGCTGCCATTTTGCGCCGCCATTTTGAAAAATGGCGCCGGCTGAATACAACACTATTCAATTGCAGAGGCCGTTCCGGACCGCTGCCATTCCGGACCGCCGCTGGACCCCCAGGTAATTTAAGGGCATTTGGGGGGGGTTCGGGAGGGTGGGGGATTTAATTTAAAGGGTCGGGGTGGGTTTTAGGGGGTTTTAGTGTGCCGGCTCACGATTTTCACGATTTTCACGATACTTTAAACACCCAAACGGCAACAATATGATTCCCTCCCCCTCCCAGCCGAAATCGATCGATAAGACGATCGAGGACACGATTCACATCTCTAGAGCATATAGAAAGACATGATTTAATGGGACACAGTCAACATGGATTTACCCAAGGGAAGTCTTGCCTAACAAATCTGCTTCATTTTTTTGAAGGGGTTAATAAACATGTGGATAAAGGTTAATAAACATGTGGATAAAGGTGAACCGGTAGATGTAGTGTATTTGGATTTTCAGAAGGCATTTGACAAAGTCCCTCATGAGAGGTTTCTTTGAAAAACTAAAAAAGTCATGAGATAGGAGGCAATGTCCTTTCGTGGATTACAAACTGGTTAAAAGACAGGAAACAGAGAGTAGGATTAAATGGTCAATTTTCTCAGTGGAAAAGGGTAAACAGTGGAGTGCCTCAGGGATCTGTACTTGGACCGGTGCTTTTCAATATATATATAAATGATCTGGAAATGAATACGACGAGTGAGGTTATCAAATTTGAGGATGATACAAAATTATTCAGAGTAGTTAAATCACAAGCAGACTGTGATACATTACAGGAGGACCTTGCAAGACTGGAAGATTGGGCAACCAAATGGCAGATGAAATTTAATGTGGACAAGTGCAAGGTGTTGCATATAGGGAAAAATAACCCTTACTGTAGTTACACGATGTTAGGTTCCATATTAGGAGCTACCACCCAGGAAAAAGATTTAGGCATCATAGTGGATAATACTTTAAAACTGTTGGCTCAGTGTGCTGCAGCAGTCAAAAAAGTAAACAGAATGTTAGGAATTATTAGGAAGGGAATGATTAATGAAACGTAAGCTGTCATAATACCTCTGTATCGCTCCATGGTGGGACCGCACCTTGAATACTGTGTACAATTCTGGTCGCCACATCTCAAAAAAGATATAGTTGCGATGGAGAAGGTACAGAGAAGGGCAACCAAAATGATAAAGGGGATGGAGCAGCTCCCCTATGAAGAAAGGCTGAAGAGGTTAGGGCTGTTCAGCTTGGAGAAGAGACGGCTGAGGGGGGATATGATAGCGGTATTTAAGATCATGAGAGGTCTTGAACGAGTAGGTGTAACTCGGTTATTTACACTTTCAAATAATAGGACTAGGGGGCATTCCATGAAGTTAGCAAGTGGCACATTTAAGACTAATCAGAGAAAATTCTTTTTCACTCAATGCACAATAAAGCTCTGGAATTTGTTGCCAGAGGAGGTGGTTAGTGCAGTTAGTGTAGCTGGGTTCAAAAAAGGTTTGGATAAGTTCTTGGTGGAGAAGTCCATTAATGGCTATTAATCAGTTTGCTTAGGGAATAGCCACTGCTATTAATTGCATCAGTAGCATGGGTTCTTCTTAGTGTTTGGGTAATTGCCAGGTTCTTATGGCCTGGTTTTGGCCTCTGTTGGAAACAAGATGCTGGGCTTGATGGACCCTTGGTCTGACCCAGCATGGCAATTTCTTATGTTCTTATGTTCTTATAAACAGGCCAGGTTTTCAGGTTATTCACAATGAATATGCATGAGATAGATGTCCATGCATTGCCTCCATTGTATGCAAATGTATCTCATGCATATTCATTGTAGATATCCTGAAAATGTGGCCTGTTTGTGGCTCTCGAGAACCAGAGTTGGCCACCCCTGCTTTAGATCATCCTCATGGGCCAACCCATAGTGATCTAAGGTTGTTCTTGAGGAGGGAGTTAATGCAAGAATGTAGCTTAAATGGGGATCAAATTGTGTCTATACAAAAAAAACAGGTTGTTTCGTTAGCTTATATGCCACAACATGATATTAGCAAATCCAGGATCCTGGAAGTCATGAATCTGATTGCACACCTTTGAAACCACAATCCCAAGGAAACAATTTGTATTTCAGAATATTTATAATGGCACACTTAGTTAGTTTTGCAAAGAGGGGTAATATCTACCCATCCCATTTCTTTGCTTTGATGTTTACTGAAGAGGATGTTGGGGAGGTACCCATACCGGAGAAGGTTTTCATGGGTAATGATTCAGATGGACTGAACCAAATCACAGTGAACCTAGAAGATGTGGTAGGTCTGATTGACAAACTGAAGTATAGTAATCACCTGGACCAGATGGTATACACCCCAAGGTCCTGAAGGACTAAAAAATGAATCTCAGACCTATTGGTAAAAATTTGTAATCTATCATTAAAATCAACCATTGTACCTGAAAGACTGGAGGGTGGCTAATATAACCCCAATATTTAAAAAGAGATCCAGGGGCGATCCGGGAAACTACGGACCAGTTAGCCTGACTTCAGTGCCAGGAAAAATAGTGGAAAGTGTTCTAAATATCAAAATCACAGAACAAAAATAAAGACATGCTTTAATGGAACATAGTCAGCATTGTTTTACCCAAGGCAAGTCTTGCCTCACAAATCTGCTTCACTTGTTTGAAGGAGTTAATAAATATGTAGATAAAGGTGAACTGGTAGATGTAGTGTATTTGGATTTTCAGAAGGCGTTTGACAAAGTTCCTCATAAGAGGCTTCTAGGAAAAGTAAAAAGACATGGGATAGGTGGCAATGTCCTTTTGTAGATTACAAACTGGCTAAAAGACAGGAAACAGAGAGTAGGATTAAATGGACAAATTTCTCAGTGGAAAGGAGTGGGCAGTGGAGTGCCTCAGGGATCTATATTGGGACACGTACTTTTCAATATATTTATAAATGATCTGGAAAGAAATATGACGAGTGAGGTAAGCAAATTTGCAAATGATACAAAATTGTTCAGAATAGTTAACTCACAAGCAGATAGTGATAAGTTGTAGGAAGACCTTGTGAGACTGGAAAATCGGGCATCGAAATGGCAGATGAAATTTAATATGGATTAGTGCAAGGTGATGCATATAGGGAAAAATAATCCATGCTATAGTTACACAATGTTAGGTACTATATTAGGAGCACCACCCAAGAAAGAGATCTAGGCGTTATAGTGGATAACACATTGAAATCGTCGGTTCAGTGTGCTGCGGCAGTCAAAAAAAGCAAACAGAATGTTGGGAATTATTAAAAAGGGAATGGTGAATAAAATGGAAAATGTCATAATGCCTCTGTATCGCTTCATGGTGAGACTGCACCTTGAATACTGTGTACAATTCTGGTCGCCACATCTAAAAAAAAGATATAGTTGCGATGGAGGAGTTACAGAGAAGGGCGACCAAAATGATAAAGGGAATGGAAACAGCTCCCCTATGAGCTAACCCTAAAGAGGTTAGAACTTTTCAGCTTGGAGAAAAGGCTGAGGGGGATATGATAGAGGTGTTTAAAATCTTGAGAGGTCTAGAACTCATAAATGTGAATCGGTTATTTACTCTTTCGGATAATAGAAAAGACTAGGGGGCACTCCATGAAGTTAGCATGTGGCACATTTAAAACTATCGGAGAAAGTTCTTTTTCACTCAATGCACAATTAAACTCTGGAATTTGTTGCCAGAGGATGTGGTTAGTGCAGTTAGTGTAGCTGTGTTTAAAAAAGGATTGGATAAGTTCTTGGAGGAGAAGTCCATTACCTGCTATTAATTAAGTTGACTTAGAACATAGCTACTGCTATTGCTAGCAACAGTAACAAGGAATAGACTTAGTTTTTGGGTACTTGCCAGGTTCTTATGGTCTGGATTGGCCACTGTTGGAAACAGGATGCTGGGCTTGATGGACCCTTGGTCTGACCCAGTATGGCATGTTCTTATGTTCTTATATCCTTTGGTGCCACTCTTATCTTCAAAGATTAATTGAACAGAACTGTCAGTAAAGATGCCAGAATCTTTCTTTGCTCCTGTGGCACCCCTACCGGGTCTGACCACCAGATGTCATTGTCCCTGGCTTAGAACATACTTGGTAAGAAACCATCCATACACATCAGTCCCTCCACCTGGAGTCTCTGGATTGGATGTATGAACCATATTTAGCCCAGTCATTTTAATTTTTGGGGGGGTCCAGTTTAAGGAAGCAGTCAAAGAGTAAAGATGTATTTTTTCCACACTCCTAGTTTTACCCAGAGGAGTTTATGTTAAAAGAGACACCTCTCAGTACACTCCCTACCTTAGGATCTTTCTTAGGAGCTGAAGCAAAAAAAATGCATTGAAAGCAGGCACTGAGTCTTTAGTGCTCACTTTCCTAATGTGCCCCCAGACACCTCTCCTGGGGGTGCCATGCAATATTTTAATTAGGGGTCATGCTGTCAAGGAGGCTGTAGGGTCAATTGCATGCCCCTAGCACCTCTTTGACAACTGGTGCCCACGAGTGGTCAGCTGTCTGCGGCTGTCCACCTGTTTAGGAAACGGATGCTGAATTTATCGGTGTCCATTTTCTTAATCAGCGCTCACAGGTTCGGAAAACAAACACTGGTTAACTGAGTGTCTGTTTCCTGAATCTGACCACCAGAACTTTATTTAAAAAAAATGTTTTTAATGCTTTGACTTAATATCACCACGATTAAGTCAGAGGATGTACAGAAAACCAGATTTTTCTGCTTTTCTATACAACCTTTTGGGGTGTTCAGAAATTAATGTCCGCTCTGGGCAAGCGTTAACTTCTGAGTGCAAAAATGTGTGCATTGGACGTACTTTTGTTTTTGCATTCGGAGTGAATAACTAATAGCTTCATTCACATGCATTTGCATGTGATGAGCGCTATTAGTTTCTTGGCATGTTGGACGCGGGTTGTAGAGGTGCCAATCCCCTTATAGCATAAGGGAATTCGGACTATGTCCACAACCTGTGTCCAACTTTGGGCTTAACAGTGCGCTCGGCTAAGCACACTGTATCGCATCGGCCCCTTATAATTTACAGAGAGATAGATTTGTAAGCCTGATACCATTTAGGGCCAAAAGGGCTCTCACCAGTGGACCAAAGACCTGTGAACCTATTCTAAACCCTAGGAAGGCAAGCACCAGTGATGGATCCTGGTGCTTGCCTACCTAGGTGCTTGCAAGAGACAGATATCCAGTTAAGCTTTAAAGTATTTTTTTTGGACGTTAATTGGGGATGTTTTGGATCCCCCTTTCCCACTGGGATTTCAGAGTAGAGAGCATGCCTGATCCCACTGACTTTTCACTAAGAGAATTCCCCAGGAAAAAGAACAATCAAGGATGAAAGGAACAACTAAATTAAAAGAAGGATGAAACAGAATCAGAAATCTCCTCTGGATTTCCTGCCAAGGGACCAGGATAGAAGGGACCAGGATAGAAGAAGATATCTAAAGGTAGGAGTTTTGCAGTAAATCTGGAGATACCTCCACTAGGATTATCATACAGCCACTGCAAGAGTTTGTGCAATAAATGTCACCATGAGTTCTATTTTTTATTTTTATTTTATTTTAAAAATATTTATGTTTTGCCCACAATGAAACAATCATGCTAGGTGAATTGCATTCAATAAAGACAACAAAAATCAATTATAAAATATATAAAATCATAAGCAATAAAAAAAAAACAAAAAATATTACAATCTTATGAAGGAAAAGCCTCAGAAAACAGAAAACTTTTAAACTGATTTCTAAATGCTTTAAAATCCTGTTCAAGACTTAATTTCTTGAGAAGCAAATTCCAAAGAGATGCCCCAATTATGGACAATTTAAAGCAAACACCCCAAAAAATAGCATGAATTAGAAAACTCTGAATTGATCAAACTTGCTATATAAAGGAACTTATCTAGTATCAAGCGACCTTCATATAGCGTCGCATACAGCTTTTGGCTTTTTTTATGTGATAAGCCCTGAAGAAGCACTAGGACTTTATAATCATAAGGTCGCTTGAAATGTGATTTTTTTTGTGATTCTTCAACACGAAGTTATCAGTTGCACTTCTCTGAGAATAGTCCACTGGTACTTTCTTTACGTTCCGAAGTCAAGCCAACACTGCAATGTTTCGGAGCTCGGTAACTCCTTCTTCAGGGTGACTCGGCGTCTGTATACATGGACAATAGTGGACTGGTCTGTGCAAGAAGAGTTTGAGAAAGTCCTTAAGTATTGTTTACACAATTTACAAATGTGGCTAGTAGATATGGAAGGAACACCTACGTTTTGTATATGATGCTGTTGAATGAATCACTATGCATCTAATAAAAAAGTCTCTTGGCGGTGTAGTCAGCTAACGCTAAGCATAAATTGCTGCAACGTAATTAAGTGAAGTTGTTACAAAACTGTATGATACATTCTATACAAAACAGTATCGAGTGGAGCCAACTTTGGAATATACTGTACTTACATTGTTGGTGCTGTGAGCTACCGGTCACGACTAGGGTGCTGTGCTCTTAACTAACAAGCGGCTGCTCTCTGAGCGCCATTTTTAAAGGGAATTCCTCCAACTGACAGCATTGACAAAGCTCTGACAAATACTTGGGGGCATCATTTCAAAGGGCTTTATATACTAGAATTCAAACTTTAAACTTTAATCATTGCATTAGTGGCAGCCAATGAAATTTCCTGAACATAAGAACATAAGAAATTGCCATGCTGGGTCAGACCAAGGGTCCATCAAGCCCAGCATCCTGTTTCCAACAGAGGCCAAAACCAGGCCACAAGAACCTGGCAATTACCCAAACACTAAGAAGATCCCATGCTACTGATGCAATTAATAGCAGTGGCTATTCCCTAAGTATAATTGATTAATAGCCATTAATGGACTTCTCCTCCAAGAACTTGTCCAAACCTTTTTTGAACCCAGCTACACTAACTGCACTAACCACATCCTCTGGCAACAAATTCCAGAGCTTTATTGTGCGTTAAGTGAAAAAGAATTTTCTCCGATTAGTCTTAAATGTGCTACTTGCTAACTTCATGGAATGCCCCCTAGTCCTTCTATTATTCGAAAGTGTAAATAACTGAGTCACATCTACTCGTTCAAGACTCTCATGATCTTAAAGACCTCTATCATATCCCCCCTCAGCCGTCTCTTCTCCAAGCTGAACAGCCCTAACCTCTTCAGCCTTTCCTCATAGGGGAGCTGTTCCATTCCCCTTTATCATTTTGGTTGCCCTTCTCTGTACCTTCTCCATCGCAACTATATCTTTTCTGAGATGCGGCGACCAGAATTGTACACAGTATTCAAGGTGCTAATGTAAATCCAATCTAAAACTGCACTGGCGTCAAAATTAAAACAGATGCCGAGTCAGTACAGAATGATTGTGATGGAAGACCAATGAAAGAAATGTTGGGCTAGGCCTACTTTGGTCTCTTGAATACCCCAAGATGCAGATCAAATTTCAAAACATGGACCTGTGTCAGGGTAACATATGGATTTATCTGCAGGAGATTGCACCAAGATAAGTGTTTTGATGTATCTTTAAAAATGATCATTTTCTCTGTAAAGCGGACTTTGACCATATGATTAACTATAATGCAAATGAAGGTGTTAAAAACACCAGATAGTGTTCCTTCCTTATTCTTCCCTCTGATTATGTTCATGTCTATACTCTTTATCCTCCTAATGTATAGATACCGTATATACTCGTGTCTAAGTCAACCTCATGTATAAGTCAAGGGTAATTTTTGGGCCCCACAATCAAAATGAATCTGTTACTCATGGATAACTCGAGGATAAAACCTAGGGGCTTATGAAATGGTGAAATCATGCTAAGAAACAAACCGATAACTTACAAAAAAATATTTTTGTTTAGTTTTTTTAAAAGCAGAATAAAGTGTCTCATAAGAAAATATCAGTGCTGTATGAATCCTTCCCTCCCTCCCCTCATGGCTGCTTTCCCTGAATCAATCCTTCCCTCCCTCCCCCTTTGGCTGCCCTCCCTGTATCAATACTTCCCTCCATCCCCCGTTTCAAAATTTCATTAAAAAATAGACCTCAAAACCTGCCCCAATCCATCAAAGTCTCAACCCTCCCGACCCCCCAAGACTCACCGAAAGTCCATGGTGGTCCAGGAGGGGGCCCAGGAGCAGGGCCAGTGCAAGGATATTGGGCACCTTAGGTGATCCTTGCACTGCCGCCCCCCCCCCCCCCTCGGTCAAACCCCCCACCTGTTTTGGTGCCGACTGTGTGCTTCTCAGGACGCCGAGCTGTAGGGGGCGCCGAAGAGTAGCCACGTGGTGCCTCAAGCGGGGCCTATCCCGCTGGTGGCAAAGAGAAATAGAAACAGTCAGTGCCGAAACAGGTAGGAGGGGCGCGACACTGTGTGATTCTCAGGGCCGCCAGCAGCGCACTGCTGGCGGCCCTAAGAAGCACACAGTCTCTATTTCTGTTTGCCATGAGTGGGATAGGCCCAGCTTGCGGAACCACGCGGCTGCTCTTCGGCGCCCCCTATGGCTCGGCACCCTAGGCGACTGCCGAAGTTCGCCTAATGGACACGCCGGCCCTGCCCAGGAGTGATCTCCCACTCCTGGACCATTGGCTGCCAGTAATCAAAATGGAACTGACGGCCCTTTGCCCATACCATGTGACAGAGCTATCGGTGCCATTGGTCAGCCCCTGTCACAAGGTAGGAGCAACGGATGGCCCCTATCATGTGACAGGGGTCGTCCAGGGACTTTCAGTGAGTTTTGGGGGGGTCGGGAGGGTTGGGGGGGCTGTGACAATACGAGTGTATAAATCAAGCCATCTTTTTTGTGCCTTTTTTTCTGACATAAATTTCTTGACTTATACACGAGTATATACAGTAGTTTACTGAAATTCATAACTTTGTTACTTTCTCCACTACTTCATTTATTTGTTGAAGTGACAACTCAATTCAACCAGCTTCCATCTGTTAGCCCCATCATCTAGTTTAAATGTTTTCAAATGCTTAATCGGAACTGTTAGTCTAGGATCATGGTCCCCCTCTCAAACAGATTTGCACAATCACTTCTGCAAAACCTTTAATCCCTTCAAAGCACCAGAGCCCAATAAATCCAATGTCTTCTTTCTTCCACCAGATCTCCAATCATACATTGGAATACCTAATGTGACATATCCTGTTTGCTCTTTATCATTCACAGGAAAAAACAGGGAAAAAAAACCCCACCACTGTTCTTGACAGCTACCTAAAATGCTCCCCTCATTTATTGAACCTCTATTTTTTCATTCTTTATTATTATTTCAACAAATTACATCAAGAAACATCTTGATATAAAATACAATGGATAAAATATAAACTAGTAGTGACAGCAGAAAAGGACCAAATGGTCCACCCAGTCTACTCAGCAAGCTTAAGGTGGTAACTGCCAGTCTGTGCAGGTCACTCCCATATTTCTCTTAAGGGTAGTAACTGTTAGGGATGTGCAGAGCAAAATTTTATGTTCATATTTTTTATGTCCGAAAGGGGGTCCCACTTGCGGCCAATATGGACATAAAAAAAATCCAATGAGTTGGGTATATGTACATATGTGCAAAAAAAAAATTTAAACCCCCTCACCCTCCTTAATCCCCCCCCCAGACTTACCACAACTCCCTGGTGATCGAGCGAGGAGTGAGGACGTCATTTCTGCAATCCTTGGCGAGAAGCATGTGACGTCGGTGGCACGTCGAGTGACGCGGCGCCACGTGATTCCCGGCTCGTTTGCGCCGGACGGCTCGTTCGGCCCAAAAAGAACTTTTGGCCAGCTTGGGGGGGCCTCCTGACCCCCCCAAGCTGGCCAAAAGTTCTTTTTGGGCCGAACGAGCCGTCCGGCGCGAACGAGCCGGGAATCACGTGACGCCGGCGTCACTCGACGTGCCGCCGACGTCACATGCTTCTCGCCAAGGATTGCAGAAATGGCGTCCTCACTCCTCGCTCCATCACCAGGGAGTTGTGGTAAGTCGGGGGGGGGGATTAAGGAGGGTGAGGGGGGTTTATATTTTTATTTTGGCTCAACAATCGCGATTTCCCACATATCGAACATATCTATGTTCGATATGTGGGAAATCCGATCGTTTATGTCGAATCAATTTTTTAAGTAAAAAAAAAATATGAGTTGCGTTTTACTAATGCGGTCAATCCGAATGCACACCCCTAGTAACTGTTGCTCTGTGCAGTTATCCCCAAACCTTATGATACCCATAAAAATTTCAGCTAGCAACATTTTTTACTGGATGATGAGCTTTCTTGAAAATTCATAGTGTGCTTTGCTTATGGACTTGGCTGTGCTTTTTCCTTTATATATCTCTGTATCAGTACCCCAGACCGTAGAAGTCAGGGCCCTCTTGGATTTTGTCTGAATCCAATGGATAAATAAAATATAATACAGTAAATAAAAACACAAGGAAATTACATTAAACTTCAATATGGGGAATATCACAAGGAAAAAAAATAAATAAGAACAAGCATGCTGGTCAAATCCTAATTTTGTGTACAGCAATCCATACTAATTACTGGGTAATCTGAGGAGAATAAATCACAAGAAACTATAACTCAAAAATCCTTCAGATTGATTCACGAAAGACAAATGTAATAGCAGATAGAACAACCTGACAGCTATAAGGAAAATAAAGCTTAAAAGAAGCACCTAAAGCTAACACTCTAGGTCTCGTCATCAAAAACACCTTCCATCTTAATTGACTACCCCTAGACAAATCTGGAAATAAGGCAATCTTGTGACCAAGAAACATTTATTCTTTTAAGCAAAAGAACATCTTTAATATCCACATTTTATCAGGGTCCAGAATATAAGAAACTAATAAATTAGCCCTTGATTAGATATCAATTTGAGAATTCTCTTAAAAAGCTGTTAAATCACCATTATCGGATGAATTATATCTAACAGGTGTACTAGGCAATAAACTGACCTTTCCCACAGTCTTTAAACAAAATACCTTAGAAACTGGGGGAATCAATTCAGAAGGCACTATACCCCACTACTTCTGGGCTGTGACTCTCCCACCACGGTGACTGAGATGATGTAGCAGTAAGGAATTTCAGATGTTATTTCAGGAGTCACTTTCTCCACCAAAGAGGGGATAATAGAGACAAATTTGCCCTCCTTCCTGTTGGGGGTTTCCCAGGAGTAGGAACCTAGGGGACTGGAACCCACCCAGCTAGTTTCCTAGGAGTAGAGCAGGGTCTTTTAAAATAAAATAAACAAGACGGATGAATTTGAAAAGCAACACAGTTTTTTCTAAATTATATTCACATAAACAGTTTCATAAATCAACAATTTAATGTTTGCAACTTTTCAAATATCACCTGTAACAGAGACAATTTTCCTTTCAAAATAGAAAATTGGAATTGTTAGTCTTTTCCTTGTTTTTCTTTTCTTTTTCTAGAGGACGTAATTTCCTATCTGGTACCAGAGTTACTACAAAGCAGCCCCTTACTAGATAATTACATTTGTCTCAGAACCTTTCAGTTTGTTCCCACTTGTAATGGGGAGTATATCCCATTCCTGGTGCCTTTTAGGGCAGGGACCTGAGAAAGTTAAAAGGCAGGACAGGAAACCGACAGCTCCCTGCAGTATGAATTGAACTACAGGACAGGAAGTGATGGGGAACAGAGCTCAGGTACTGACCTGATTAAGAGTAGGACAAGCCCCAAGGGCAATATTGCCAACCTCGCTTATTTCCTGCGAGTTTGGGCTTTTTTTTTTTTTTCAATTTGCGGGTTGCTTATTATAGGGCATTTTTTTCTGTCAATTGTGTTTTTTTGGGCTTGGTGGGTGGGCCTTGTGCCCAGCTGTCCCTGTGATTGATTGCTGCTGCCGATGAGACCTATCCACTGTCAGAGGAGCAAGTGCACAGAAAGGCACTGACTGCAAGCAACAGCGTCTGGTGATCAAGGAAGATTTTATGCAGCATGGCAGGCTTGAACACTGAAGGGAATGACACATTTAACTGGCAACAATCAAAAAGAAGAAGTACCTGAAGGGGGAGTAATGAGTGTGTGGGGGCGGTGAATGAATGTGTGGGGGCCAGACATGTGCTGGGGGGGAATGAGTGTGTGGGGGGCCAGACATGAGCTGGGGGGTGACTGTGTGGGTGACAGACATGTGCTGGGGGGGTGGGGTGTCACTTTTTTTTTAATTTTTCACTTTGAAGGAGCTACAGAGTTCAGTGGCTGAGACTGGAGTGGTGGTGCACCAGTCAACCATACAACTGGCCTGCATGGGAGGCTGGCTAGATAGAAGCCATTCCTGAATAATGAATTGTGAGTTTAAAAATTTACTTTTAGCACACAGTCTGGAACAATCTGTGTAATGTCATATAATCCACAAAAATCTGATGAACATTTAGGGGGTTAAATAGTATTGCAAGCCAATGTATTTCCTCCATTACTCTCACAAAAGTATTTTTAAGTGTTTTCTGAGTATACATACCTTCTAATAAAAGTAGTTTAAATCTCATGGGTTTGGGCTTGTTTTTTCAGCAAATAGTGCTTGTTTTTTCACGATTACCAAGGGGGAAGAACGCATTGGAACCAGAAAGAAGAAGGACATGAGAGGAGAGCCTGAAGAGAGACTCCCCAGATACCCAGGAAACCAGCAGAAGTCTGTCTGAACCTTGTGGCCATTGAGATTAAGGATTGCCAAGAGGACAGACTGCCACAAGCCAGAGGAACTTGTGAGAAGCTGACAGCTTGTACATCCTGCAAGAGGGGGGTGGCAAACCTCCCCCAGTTACATAGCAGTGCTTGGGGGGAAGGGAACTTCAGGGTGCCCAGGACTCAGTTTAAACCCTAAATTCAGACAGCCTGATTGGGCTGCCTTTGGAAGCAGCTGTGCTGGGAGAGGTCAGGTGTTACTGGACTGTGTTTTAGAGCTTTGGCTATTACTATATGCTGGGCTGGAACAGGCACAGCTGGATTTGTCTGTCTTTGGAAAAGCAGTTGTGCTGGGAGAGGCCAAGTGTTACTGAACTCTATTTTAGAGGGTTGGCTGTTACACACTGCTGTATAGAAAAAGGCACAGCCTGATTGGGCTGCCTTTGGAGAAGCAGTTGTGCTGGGGAAAGCCAGGCTTGACTGAACTATGTTTTAGGGCCTTGTCCTTTCAACTGAAGGAACTGAGAGCGAGAATTAGTCGTGACATCCAAATCTACTGAACTCTGTGCTAGGTTGGTGTGCTGACAGTATTGTACTCTTTCCAGGGATCATGCAGAGGGAATTGGGCTGGAGAGACTCTAACAGTGGAGTGGAGTGGAGCAAAGCAGGCAAAGTGCTGGGAAATGGGTAGCAGATGACTGGAGAAGACCTTGAGAACAAACCCCTTCCAAATTGGTGGTAGCAGTGAGATCTTCGAGACTCGCACAGAGAGGGAAGCAGCAGTAATGCATAATCCCTGCAAGGCCTTCACTCAAGAAGCAGGGGAGGTAAGGGTACCCAAGCCTTGAGGGGGAAGAGAACCGGGGACTGCTCTGGCATCACTGTTAGGGGCCCAAGGTGAGCTTACTAACGGGTTCTGATAAGGAGAGAAGCTTGCAGGATGGGCAGAGTTGTCCACCTCAAGCCCCTGCTTCCTTTCCCCGCTGTGCCTCCCTGAAGAACTGCACTTGGGTTTTTCTTGTGTTTGTTTGAATTTAGGAAGAGCTATGATGGAGTCGGAAAAGGTTCTGAAGTGGTTGGTCAAGCAGCTACAGAAGCAGCAGGAAACCATGACTCTCCATGTGCAAGCAGCCATCCAGCATCAGACTGAGCAGTAGCAACGCTCATTCGACTGCTGGAGAAACAAGTCAAGGACACTCAGACCCTGATCCAGCAACAACAGCATTTGTGGCTGCAGTAGGAGGTGGAAGAAACCCTGGCTATATTCAGAGGCACTGAGAGGGGGACACCGGAAAGACCTTACTATCTAAATTAAGGCCAGAGGATGATCCAGAGGCCTTTCTGGTCGCCTTTGAAAGGGTGGCTGAAATAACAGGATGGCTCAGGGAACAGTGGGCAGTTAGATTAGTGCTCCTGTTGACAGGAGAAGCCCAGGGAGCCTACAGGGCCCTGAATAAGAACCAGGCCTTAGTCTATCTACAGGTCAAAACTGCTATCATAGATCACTTGGGACTAACCCCCGAGGCATATCCTAGGAGATTCAGAAGTTTGAAAAGGGGATAGGCACAGAGTGACTGTACAGAATTAAAAGATTTGGCAAACCATTGGTTGCTTCCAGAGAAGTGTAACAGTGAGGCAGTAGTCACCTCCATTGTACTAGAACAATATTTAAATATTTTCTCTGCCCAAATAAAAAAAACTGGGTGGCCAAGCAGGGACCCTCAGATTTAAAAGAGGCCAGTTTAGTGAATGCTACCTAGACTCAAAGGAGGCGAATGCTCCAGATAGGAGCTCAATGACTGAGCACTGATTTAAGGGAGCCATGGGAGAAGGAACCCCTAGGGTTAGGGGGAGCTGGGAAGAAGGGTTCCCAGGGAAAAAAGGGCTTGGGAAGGTTCAGCCCAACACAGGATGTGGCAAGGAGAGAAGGCAAGAGTGCCCTAAAGCCAAGGGAGTGTCCCTAGAAGGCAGGGGACCCTTCAGATGTTTTACTTGCAGAGAAGAGGGACATTTTAAGCGAGCTATCCCTATATGGAGAGCTTATTTACAGGATGAGGAAATTCTAAAGACAGGACTGAAGGGGGGGGGGGGGTTTATAAAAAGGATCAGTTTGAATAGGGAGCCAATGAGGGCCATCTTGGACACAGTGTGCACTTAGTCATTGATTGCTGGCCCTGTAGCCCAAAAGGAAGGTCTCCTTAGACCCATTAAAAAAGGGCAAAAAGGGGGCCTAGTAACCCAGGTGGGACATGTGCATGAGGACATCTATAGCTGCTGCCTGACTGAGGTAACAGTGGGGTGGGATGGGAAGGAAACCCAGTTAAGCATGGCAGTGGTGGAAAGGCTTCCATTCCCACTAATTTTAGGAAGAGATTGGGTGGAATTACAGGAGCAAATAGGGGTCCAGGAAATAAGCATAGCCACCAGAGCTCAATCCAGGGCAGGACAGGGGTAAGAGGGTGCAGAGGGACTGAGATTCCAGAGGAAATCTGCCCCTTTTCAGAGGAAGATATCATAAGAGAACTCAGGGTGCAAACCTGTGCTAAATCCCCCATCAAAAACAAGCCCCTGGGTCAGGAGAGGAACTGTGTGGGCTGAGGAACTGTGTGGGCTGGGACTGGAGATTGTGTAAATGCTGCCTCATTTTAGGGAGGAGGAGGAAATAGATTTTATAATCCAAGAAGTGAAACAAATTTTGGGAAAGGGGAAGGTGTGTAATAAAAGTGAACCAAAAGCTTAACCCTAATGTGAGATAATGGGTTAGTATGGCGGTTTATTCCCGAGACTTGCCAGAGGGAAAAGAGGAAACAGTTGTTAGTACCTAAGATGTTTCAAGGGACACTGTTGTCCCTTGCCCATGACACCCCCATGGCTGGACAGTTTGTCCCATTTGTCAAAAGACTTTGATGGAATTATCGAAACAGAGTCCCATGATTCCATTACCAGTGATGGGAGAACTATTAGATCAAGTGGCGGTAGATATTATAAGGCCTATAGAGAAGAGCGCTAGGGGTCACCAATACATCTTAGTCATGGCTGATTATGCCACTCATTTCCCCTGGGCAATTCCCTGCAGACCACTTCGGCAAAAGTTATCGCCAGCGAATTAATTTGAATCTCTTGCCAGGTGGGTTTCCCACAGGCTGTTTTGACAGTCCAAGGGATGAACTTTATGTCCCAGCTATTAGGGAAGGTGTGATCCTCCTTTGGGGGTCTGACATATCAAGACCTCAGCATACCACCCCCAAATAGATGAGATGGTGCAGTGGTTTAACCATACTTTAAAAGATATGCTATGGAAGTGTATCCAGGGATACTTATGGAATTGGAACTAGTTCATCTCATTCCTTTTGTTTACAGTCAGAGGGGTTCCCCTAAAGCTCAACAGGATTCTCACCCTTTGAACTACTGGAAGTGCCCTGGAAGAATTTTGAGATGGATGTTCCCCTCCCCCCCCCCCCCCAACACAAGAATTGTCAATAACGTGATCCAGTTAAGAGAGTGATTAAAGAAATCATAGCAAATATCCCAAGAGAATTTGAAGAATGCTAAAGAGAACCAGAAGAGATATGATAAAAGAGCCAGAAAGAGATCAGAGATAAGTCCTAATACTCAGCTCTCCAAACTGCTTGTTAGCCCAATGGAGAGGCCCCTGTGAGAATCAAAAACTCCTCAGCCCAGTAGACTGAAATAACACAAGGGAGATAAAGGTCCCAAATCTTCCACGTAAATTTATTAAAACCTTGGGTGGAATGAGAAGTTCTGAGGACAAGTAATTGTGATGATGAGGATGGCTATTGACTTAGGTTTTGAGGCAGAGAGAGGGGACAAAATGAGTAACATCCAAACAGTTCTGGGACTCACAGTGGAGCAAGAATAATACATAAGCACTCTCATTAGGCAGTTTCCTGATGTATTTTCCACTTTACCAGGAAAAACCCAGATAATACAGCATAAGATATACACCAAGCCAGGGAAAGTTGTAAGACAAAAACCATATAGGATCCTGGAAGCAAAAAAAGAGGGAAATTTAAGAACAGTTAGAGGAAATGTTAGAATGAGGAGTGATAGAAGAGTCACACAGTGAGTGGACAAGCCTAGTAGTTTGGTCCCTAAGGTGGATGGTTCCACTCAATTTTGCTTTGAATTCTGCCAGGTAAATGCTATATTTCACTTTGCATATCCCATGCCAAGAACATAAGAAAATGCCATACTGGGTCAGACCAAGGGTCCATCAAGCCCAGCTTCCTGTTTCCAACAGTGGCCAATCCAGGCCATAAGAACCTGGCAAGTACCCAAAAACTAAGTCTAAGTCCAACTAAGTCCATCCAAGGATGGAGAATCTCTTAGATCAGTTAGGGGGAGCATGCCATTTGTCAACCATGGACTTTACAAAAGGGTATTGGCAAATTCCATTAGCCCAGACACCTGAGAGAAGACAGGAGTGTTAATTTGTCACTATGCTTTGGCTAGCAAATGGGTATATTGTAGATGGGGGTTATACGTAGCTGACCTGCAGCAGGTCCGGTGCTGTCTCTCATTTTTCCAGTTGCTCCTCTCTGTTTCTCCTCTGATTCTGGGATCCAGTGTGGGTAGACTGTCTAGCTGTCTCCCCATTCTCCAGCACTGATTGTTTGAAACCTATCTAAATTTAACTAAAAACATATATTTCCTTTATACACTTAACATGTCCCCCTCTTCCGAAGATGTATTTGAATGTTTCTATATGTGGTGTCTATGCCATATCATTGAACTTTAATCTAACTTGGTGTGAAAATAAAAAGATAATTAATTCCACCCTAATCTAGCTCTCAGAGAAAATGTGTGGGTTTTCTTGCCACTCTGAAGAAGATTTTTTTTCTTTTTCTTTCTCTTTCACTCTCGCTCACACACAAAACTTATACTCAATCTCTGTCTATTTTCTATGAGGTCCAACTTATATACTTGCAGTGTAAATGAAATGAACTGTACTTTCACACTGATGCTCTCTCCTTTACGGATTGACACCGTGCTTTCTCAGAGTCACACTTACCTAAAGTTTTCTGATACTAACTACCTTAAGGGCCGATTCAGTATGGTGCGCTCAGCCGAGCGCATCGTTTGGCCACACGTTTTTGACGTGCTATTTTTACCCCTTATACAGTAAGGGGTAGTAGCATGTGGAAAACGAGTGGCCAAACCCCCTGTAACTAATAGCGCGCGCAACATGAAAATGCATGTTGATGGGCCTATTAGTTATTCCCGCGCAATTCAGAAAGTAACGCCTGCCCAAAGCAATAATAAGTTGTAGGCCCCAAAAATAAAAAAAAATTAAAAATCTGCCTGCGGCCCGCCAGTTGGAAGACGAACGCTCAATTATGCCGGCATCCGTTTTCCAAACCATGGCTGTCAGCGGGTTCGACAACTGACGCCGGTAAAATTAAGCTTCGGCTGTCAAACCTGCTGACAGCCGCTGTTTCCGTCAATAAAGTGGCGCTAAGGACGCGTTAGTATCCCTAATTTGCATAGCTTGGCTTAGTGAATCGTGCGCCCAGGAGAGTGGCCTGGGTGCGCATCGGGAGAGCTGGCGCTCGCCGGCTCTCCCACGCGGTTTACTGTATCGGCTTGTTAGTGATCATAGAAGAATTTGGCTGAAAACTGGATTCTCAAATCACTCCCACACAGTCATTAACATTATACAGCATATAAGCTCCAGTAGTGACTTATAGTTTGTACAGTTTTCAAAGAGATAATGGAGAAAATTCTCCCTGTCACAATCTCTCCAGAATCTCTCAGCAATACAGAAGCTCTGAAAAGCTTAAATACACTTTTCTTTAATAGGGGAAAATTTGTACTAGAATGTGCTTTTTAATTTATTTTCCACATTCAGCAAAATTCTGTTATCATTTCTGACTTAATTAGCCAATAAAAATACTGCAAATTGTCTTAAATTAACTCTATCTGACTGCTCTGAGAAACTTAGATTTAAAATATTTTAAATCTTCCACTCACACACTCCTTTCATTCACTCTCATATTCATATGTATGTTTAACTAAGAATTCCTTCTGTGTTTGACCACTATTAAGCACAAAACTGTCTCTGAAGCAGAATGCTGGGAAAGCAGGTCTGCTATCATCTGTATCACTCTTCCCTCTCTCCAGTCTCCAACTGTAACAGTTTAAAAGTTATCATTACACTGCTGATGATATCACCTTAAGTAGTTCCTATACTCACTTCATAGGGATTTTTCATCTATCTGATACCTCAGGATATCCCCTTCTTTATCCTAGATTACTTTTTCACTTGACGCACAATTAAACTCTGGAATTCATTGCGAGAGGATGTGGTTAAAGCAGTTAGTGTAGCTGGATTTAAAAAAGGTTTGGATAAGTTCCTGGCGGAGAAGTCCATTAACTGCTATTAATCAATAGGGAATAGCCACTGCTTGTTGCCAGCATTAGTAGCATGGGATCTATTTAATGTTTGAGTATTTACCAGCTACTTGTGACTTGAATTGGCCAGTACTGGAGTCAGGATACTGAGCTTGATAGATCCTTGGTCTGACCCAGTATGGCATGTTCTTATGTACTTCTAAAGGCTTTTAGAAATTTTTCAGGCAATTTACAAGTCTGGAGGTGCTTCAGTTTGGTGAATCACCTAAGATTTGAGAGGCGTTCTTATGACTGCCCTCTTACTGTAGATCCTGATTTTTTTTTCACAAAATGTTGGGGGTCACTTAATTTGCATATTGTGCAGCCCAGCAGCTCTACTGTAAAATTGTCTGTTTTGAAAACCTGGATTGGATCATGGATTATTCATGTCCTGAGTTTAGGTGACATTCAAACACACATTTTAACTCAATTTTCTTTCACAAATGGCGTCTTTAGCCTTTCCAAGGTCTTTCATGAAGTTTTCAGAAGTCATCATAAATTACTCTATTTTAGACGGGAAATGGGTCACTTGGCTTCCAAATTCAATTTCTCCTTTTTCCAATGGAAGATTTCCTAGAATAAAACCTTTTTAGGAAGTCTCTCAGCCTTCCCTATATGAGCACCAATGTTTTGTCACAGAAATGTACCTGATTGTAACTGTTTTGGGGCCCTTTTCTATAGTTTTCAAATGCGAAGTTTGGTCCCTCAGAACCCTCCAAAAATATTTCAAAAGGCAGGATGAGGGTAGTAAGTTCTTCCTCACTTCACCACCACTGACATTTGGGGCAAATGCTGGTTAATGTCAATGTTTGGACACCTGTCTTCCACAGGGTCCTCAGAGTCCATTTTGGGGCTTTAAAGCACAGGGGACCCCTTAGGGGATCTCCTTGACATGTCCCCAGTATTTATTTTTTCCCATTTGTGTGTTTTAAGGAATATTTGAGCACTTTTGAAACCGGATTATTTGATGTGCACCTGGAACTCTGAAAATCATATGGCCACTTTAGCAGGGTTCCCCCACTCAGAATCAGAATTTGTTTTACTTTTTTTGCTGCTTATTTTTTTAGTTACTTAAGTTTTAAGTTGCCCCCGTTTCTGCCGGTAAACAGAAAGTGAACCGTAGAGTCACTTCCTCTTCACGGCCTATACGCTATCAGTGCCAGGGAGATTTTCCTTAGCATTCACACAATGTTGGAAATTGCTCCATCTAGCAGTGGCAACATCCCCAAGGCTGCTGCCACACAGACAACAGTGTCCCCAAGCAGCCTAGCCCGACCGCATTAATCACGGGTCATGGATCCGCCGCAACTTTCTCCTCCATACCTCAGCCCAGGACTCGCACTATCATGGGGAAATGAAATGCTGCCGGTCCCTCTTCTAATGTATCTGATGACTGCTCCCTCTTTCTTCCGGGTCCATGGGAGTCATCTGAGGTGCCTTTGCAGCCCACTCCAGGCTGTCTCCAACTCCTCCATGCAGCATGATGCTGCCAGCAAATGTCAAAATGCAAAATGAAAAAACAATGCTGCTTGGATACTACAAGGGCCACAACAGCCCCAGCCAGCTCCCACTCATGGGCCATGGCAGCCTCTTCTTCTCTGGCACCCAGGTCAGCACTCCAAGAAACAGGTACATACATTTTTGATATTTGCTCTCCCTTTCTTTCCTTTTCCTTAGTTTTTACATAAAAAAATAACAATTATATACCCCCCCCCCAATTTACATTTTAACCCCTGGTTATAGCATTTTAAAGAAATCAGTATAGAACCTTTTAAACATAACAGTGAGACCAATAAACATTTAGGAAAAATTTTAAAATATTCAATCTTCTTGAATAATTTTCAAAATACTCAGCTTTATGATGTAACTTCATTAGGGAGGAGGATTAGCCTAGTGGTTAGAGCAGTGGGCTACAGACCAGGGTTCAAGTCCCGCTGTCGCTCCTTGTGACCTTGGGCAAGTCACTTTACCCTCCATTGCCTCAGGTGCAAAACTTAGGTTGTAAGCCCTCTGGGGATAGAGAAATACCTACAGTACCTGAATGTAAACCAATGTGATATCTCAGATCGAATGTCAATATATAAAAAAAATAAATAAATACCTTTAATCAAGGCTACATCAGTCTACTGAAATACTTTAACTTGACTGATCAGCAAGCAAATTTTCCTGAGAGTACCCTTGTGCTTTCTATTCTCCAAAGGCTGTCAAGATGATGTCAACCTTCCCAAATAAAGACTTTTCCAACCCTTTGATGGCAGTCCATAGGGTCTCCAGAGTTCTACAAGATGGTGATCTCAGCAGAACTTTGCTGAACCACTTCACCTGTTGAAATCTGTGAGCAATCAGTCTGCCCATCATTAGGGCTTGAAGTTCTCACATTACTAGTCAAAGACATCTGCTCCACAGGCTTAGCTGACTGCTCGAAAGAGAACTTTGGGAGAACATGAATCTTAGGGCTAAGGGAGATGGCCATCTCTTTTAAGACTACGCCATGAGTGTCAAGTCTCTCTGCCTCCAATGAACCACCAATATTAAGAGAGCACATATAGAGCTCTATGTTATGCTTTTCCATGTAGAGAGGGGTCTGTGGTCAAGATGGGGCAAATCAGGGAATCACCTTCCTCTTCTTCCCCATATGTACCAATGAGGGACACTCAAAAAAAAGAAAGAAGCAGTATTCACAGTCCAGATAGCACACAAATCTGCTACTAGGGACATACCCCCTTGGTCAGGAATGGCTCAAGGCAATCTTCTGCCCGAGGCGAAGGATGAAATGATGCTTCCCCCCCCCCCCCCCCCCATGGCTAGTGCAGGTGAAATCACTCAGAGCCAGGGCAGAAGGAAGGCAATGGAAGGTGAAGTGACTTCCGCAAGGTCACACAAGAAATGGCAATTGGATTTGAACCCTGGCTGCCCTTTGTTTTCAGCCCACTGATCTAACCACTCAGTTTTTGGGCCTGTTATTTTTTTGTTCTCAGTCTTTCGCGTCCGCACTAGGGGGCACCAGAGAAATGTTTAATGGGGCGGGGTAGTCTTTGGCCACCCTACCTCCTAGATCTAGAAATAGGACTACTCCATTTCCTATTGCCTGCCTCCCACCCTTCTCCAAGATCTGGCCTCTGCGGGTGTGAGAGGTTGGTGATTGGTGGGAGTCTGTGTGTGTGACACACTCTCTCTTAGGGTTGATATAAGGGTATTAGATGCCCTAGACAAACTTTACAGCTTTTCATTCCCCATTCCCTTCCCACACAATTAAAACTTATGCATTCTTTTCCATTTTAAAATGTACTAACTTTCCCAACCTAAAAAGGCAGATTGCATATAGAAAATAGACATTCAAAGTACAATCTTCAGAAGTAAAAATATCACTTACAACAACATATTATATAGGCATACACTGCAAAATATCACACTTTCAATAATAATAATTTAATAGACATAACCTACCTTTCTAATAGTAATCAAGGCAATTTACTAGATCCCATATGGTATTAGGGCTATGGTGAAGTGCACTGAGTGTGGATTTGGCTCACAGAAAGCCAGGAAAAAACGGAACTACAATTCCAATACAGTAAGTCTTCCATATCATAATTGCTGGCACTCAACCTATGAAAAAGCCTTACTGCAAATATTACATCAGGCCCTAAACACCAATACACCTTCTATTAGGAAAACAGATTAAAGCCAGGTTGTTATAAATCCCTACACAGAAACTACATGCTAGCAGAATACCTAAAGCCTCAGTCACACAAGCAGAACAAAAACTCTCACCAAATACAGAATGAAGAGATCATAAAATATAAATTGAAATGTGCAAACAAAAACTGAACTGGAAACATAATCAAGAAATATAAAACATTAAACATACCAATAAAAAGAATGTCAAATCTGCTGATAAATTCAGCCAATTAAAAACACTTACAAAACGTTTAAAATATTACCAAACACTAATAAAATATTTAAAAACAGCAGATACATCACATTCAGTAATTAAAACTAACAAGGATAAAAAAAATGTCTCCCTCTCTCCATTATGGGAACTTTAGATTTCCATTCCTCCTGAGGTTGTCGTAGTTTGGAGGAGGGTGCACAAACTTTAACCTCTCTCACACACATATATACAGGTACTCTCTCTCATAGATACACATATACATATACACGCATACTCACGCACACTCTTTCATATATACACATACATACACACACACCCATCACCTTCTCATGCACACACACCCATACCCCACCACCACCCTCTCATACACACACACACCCTTACCCACCCACTCTCTCATATACACACACGGGCTCTCACCCCCCTCCAACACAAGCAGTCACCCATCTATCCAGGCAGGCAGTCACCCACACATCCCCATAGGGCCTAGGCCTTTTCATCAGCTGCCAATAGAATGGGGTCCACTGTCAGCCTCTATGTCCTCCTCCTCTCTTAGGTTATCGGTTGTGGAGTGGGCAGCAACAGGAATTGAGTTTATCCCGACATCATCTCCTGCTGCTGGGGGCCAGTCTCAAGGTAAAAGCTGTGAGTCTGGCCCCGTGGCAGCAGGAGATGATGTCAGACTAAACGCAGTTCCTACTGCCCGGGGTTAAGGACATGTGTTGCCACATTGGGCAAGGGTTTGGTTTATCCCTGCCCGATCCGATGTTTGACTCTGGAGGCAGGATGAGGCGGCAGCTGCAGTAGAGGTGTTTTGGAGGGGTACTTTTCACTGCTTCAAAATTCTGCCGCTGAGATCACCGCCTCACCCTGCCTCATGATAGAAGCGTCCCTGCTGTTGTGTGGCTTCGGCAGTATGCCAACTTTTATGCCTTCTTCAGCACCTCTTGATGATGTCAGATGCCAGGTTCAGGCAAGGAGCTCCAGTGTGTCTTCCTGGGCACAGCACAGCTTTTAAAATGGAAGATGACCAATGAGGCACCACTACCTACAGGCTTCCCTTTTTTTTTTTTTAACCCCTCTTGTATTACACTGACTTGGTTACTAGCCAAGTCATTTGCGCCCAGTGGACAAGACATCAAGTTTCATATACTCTTCTTTCAGCTTCCTCAATGTAAAGAATGCACTTTATATCTTATTTTTTTATTTATCATTCTTGTAAACCAAGAGTCCCCAAACTCAGTTCTAAAGGATCACAATCCAGTCAGGTCTCCACGCCGTTCGGTTTTTGCGCTGCAGGATGGAGCCGCGAGCGGCCAACTAAATGAGAAGAATCCCCTGAAGCAGGCGAGATGAGCCGCCGAAACATTGCAATGTTGGGAGGTTGAAAAGTTTTTAATAGCCACAAAAACAGATACACTGAACGGGTGTTAATGAGCACATCGGGTTTGAGCCACAAGAGGAGGTGACGGAAGTAATTGGTGTTTACGTGGAGCATTTTTAAAAGATAAGTGATTTAGTAAATTAATGAGTAGTCTTAAAACAATAATAAATAAAAATTGTGGTCTAATGGGAATTGGTAAATGAGGTTAACAACTAAGTGCTGTTCTTACCATGATTGAGCATAAAACATTCTGATACTAATTCTAATACTAATGAGTTATGAAAACATTTTGAAAAATTGAGTGAGAAATTCCTCATTTGTTTTGAATATTGAGTATAAGTATACATGGTGAGGAAATATTAGCCCCAATAGTAGAATAATAATATAATAAAATACAAGTTTTAAAACCTTACTAATATAACTAACAGGCAACAAAAGCTCCAGGTAGCATAATAATCTAACAACCACATGATCAACTCTAAAAAACATAATAACATACATCCAATAAAATATCTGAAATACACATAATTTTTGATCCATTAAATCATTATGAAATATAATTAGCCAAGGATCCAAGAATGCAGTATTATTTGGGTCTCCCTTCACTCTGAGAGTGCCCCACCAGAAGGTGTTTCCTCCTCTTCTTGAATCCTCTTTTATGGTGGACCAGTTCTGTCTTCATGGCACATGACTTCATTTGCTGCCAACACCATGAAGGAGTTGTATGTATACTGGTGTCCTTTATGGGATCTCTCTCCAATTTACAGCCAAAATCCTACTTGAACCAGCATAATCCATCTGTCACTTGTTTAGATAGATAAGCAGATCAGAATTAATGGGCATCAATACTGTTTTCAGGAAAACAGGTATTGTTAGACTATTTCAATCAATTTCTTCAAGTAAGCAAATGAAAATTGACACACAGAGCAATGTGCATACAAATGTTCACAAAAGGAGCAAATACTGAAGACAAAAGCATTAATAAAGCACTAAAACACAGCTGCTGCTCACCCCAACCTAATAAAATAAAAAGATCCAAGTGTCCAAGTTAAGAAAATTCTACCTTAATCAGTGGTCCATTTGTCCACTGTCAGAAATATGAACATGGCAGAAAAAAAAAAGTTTTTTGTGCATGATTGCACTGATAGTTTATATTACTTTGTATTGTTTCTGGAAGACCAAGCTATTGTACTCTTTATAGAATATTTCATCTTTTAAATTTATCTCTCAAACCTTGGATCAACCATTGTAAATGTTCTATGATCCCTGAATGCTACATCATCAGCTCTAAAGGTGCTCTTATCAGCAACTTGGGAGTGAGGGTACTATACAACAATATATGAAGCCATGGATTTAATTTTACAGGTACTGTTTTAAACCCTTTTTTCCTTTGCATGCATCACTCACATAGGGGAAGGTCCATTGCTTTTCCAGCACAGAAAATGCTTCTAGGTGGGCCATATAGGTGCAGAGTGGAAAAGGTTGAACACAACCTCTGGTGGATTTCCCACTGCTTAAATAAATAATATGACCCTATATCTTATGAAGAATTAACTGGATATAAAATATTTCTATCAAGTATTCAAGGGGAATTACAACCCATTGTTTAAATGAATTACATTTAAGTCTAAGTTCTAGGCATGAGGCATTAAAATAATATATGCTATCCATAACTTTTCTTCTATAATAGGAACTCAACTTACTACTATATCAATTCATACTTTTTTCAGTACTTTAGGAAAGATATTTGATGCCATTGAAAGATTTGTTCCATGAGACATTTTATACCTAGTAATATAATTTTGCAAAGACAGTTTTTATTATAATTCTCCACTTTGGTTAGGAACAATTGTTTTACTGTCTACTGAGTGTATAAGTACTTATTATACTAAACATACACATACTATTTGCATAACAGTTCATTCTCAGTATAACTCTATAAAATTCTTAAAAGCACATTTATTCCATCTGCTTGCATTTTCTGACAGTGCCGCGGTACTGGGGATCATCCTATGTGTATCTGCACAGCACTGTGTATGTCTAGGGGCATTTTAGAAATGATAATTAAATAGTAGAAGTATTAAAAATTAGTAAGCTTCTAATTCTAATAAAAGAAAATGGTGTTGAATGCTGAAAGAACAATCAAAGAGGTATGTTTCACTAGCGTCTGAAAAAGACCTTCAAAACTTGTAATGCATGTTTCACACTTGTGAAAGAAACATAATGCTCACCCTTCATGGGTGAAATCTCATATATTTATAATCATTCATGCTACTTCACCTAAGTCCTGTATTCTGGCAGACAGAGGTTACTGTATTGTATCCAGTGCATGAAGAAACAGAGATTGAAGATCTAAAGAACTAATTATTTCTGACATATCTATGTATTTATCGAGACAGACATACTTTATTGTTTAATAGGAAATTTTGTAATATGGTTATAAATTCCTTATTAAATAACAAGGAAAGTCCCACAATGTGCTGAGCTCTTTGTTTTAACTTAGTAGCAAATGTGAAGTTTTTACAGAAGATTCACAACTTTTTCCCAGAACAATTTTACACATAAGAACATAAGAAGTGCCATGCTGGGTCAGACCAAGGTCCATCGAGCCCAGCATCCTGTCTCTGACAGTGGCCAGTCCGGGTCACAAGTACTTGTCAGATCCCCAATAGTTGATCTATTTCTTATATCTCACTCCCAGACGAAATCTCTGGCTTTCCCAAGTCTACCTGGCTAACAACTCTTTATGGGCTTTTTCCTTCAGGAACTTGCCCGGCCCTCTCTTGAATCCTATTATATTACTTGCCTTGACCACATCCTCTAGCAACAGATTCCATAGCTATATTGTTGTGTGCTGAGTGAAAAAATACTTCCTATGATTTGCTTTAAATCTGCCGAGTGCTAGTTTCATGGAATGTAACCTAATCCTAGTATTATCTGAAAGAGTAAATAATAAGGGTATGCTTTTTTGTGTCTTTTTTTTTATGTTGATTTTTGCTTTATTTCATTTTTAAAATGGTTTTGGGGTGTTTTTTTTTTCATTTTTCCCTAATTTCGTGGTTAGTGCACACTAACAGAATTTAGTACACACTAACACGAAACATTTAAAAAAATGAAATTTTGGCATTTTTTTTCTTTTGTTTCATGGTTCCAACTAAGGGCCTCATTTTCCAATAACACATTAGGGGGCGTTACCAATGCAAATGAGGCTTCTTTCGTGCAGTGGGGAAACATCCTCTGCCCAGCACCAGTATCCCTTCTGCCCTGCTGGTTTTCCCCCTGCCCACAGTGCCCAGCCTCCCTCTCTCTCTCTCTCTACTGCTCAGCAGCATCCCCTTCTTTTTCTTGCTGATCCTTCACCTCCACTACAGACAAAAGTCTCCTTTCTCCTGCACCGTGTTACTGAGTCTCCTGCTTGCAGACATCTTCGTATGGACAGGTGTGGAAGGGAAAGGGCAGCGGTGCCAGCTTTGCCTGGCATTCTGTGCAGCCACAGAGGGGTGTGCATTCGTTTTCGACGTATTGGCAATCTGCAACGTATATGTCCCTATTTGTTGTATTCGTGGGGTCACAAAATGTATGGTGAACCCCCACGAATACAACGTATCTAACGAATAAACCTCCCACCCTCCTGACTGCCCCAAGACTTACCAAATGTCCCTAGTGGTCCAGCGGGGTTCCTGGAGCGATCTCCTGCACTCGGGCTGTCAGCTGCCGGTATTCAAAATGGTGCCAATAGCCTTTGCCCTCACTATGTCACAGGGGCTACAGGTGCCATTGGTCGGCTTCCTGACCCCCCCAAGACTTGCCAAAAGTCCCTGGTGGTCCAGCGAGGTCCTGGCACGATCTCCTGCACTCAGGCCTTCGGCTACCAGTATTCAAAATGGTGCCGATAGCCTCTGCCCTTACTATGTCACAGGGGCTACCGGTGCCATTGGTCGGTCCCTGTCACATGTTAGGAGCACAAGATGGTGCCGGCCGTCCATTGCTCCTACCATGTGACGGGGCTGACCAATGGCACCGGTAGCCCCTGTGACATAGTGAGGGCAAAAGCTATAGGCACCTTTTTGATTACAGGCAGCCGACAGCCCGAGTGCAGGAGATCGTGCCAGGACCCCCGCTGGACCACCAGGGACTTTTGGTAAGTCTTGGGGGGGGGGGGTTGTAGTTAATTAAATTTAAAGGGTTAGGATGGGGGTTTTTTTGGGAAACGAATACATATGTAACTAATGAATGGATCGGGGTCCCCTGAGAATGGATGCAATGGATTTGGCTCCCCACGAATATGAATACCGAATGTGTCAAATCCATACCTGCTGCACATCCCTACCACATAGGTCATATATCCCAAAAGCCAACCCTGCACACTGACATCTGTCCTGAAGACAAACCCACAGGCAGCATTTGATTTCAGCAGTCTGTTTCAGGCTCTTAGGTTACAGGATCTTATGTTCTTTGTCCAGCTCCCCAACTGCTATGACAGCAGTTGGCTACAACTCCTCCTTTGACTCTATGCAGCTCAGTGGCTTTCCAAAACAGTCAAACTCCTCAAGCATGAACTTCCTCCTGATGGATGAGTATCCTTTCAAGGTTGTCTTACCTATCCCTGAGATTGGTTGAGGATCCACATCGTCTGCAGTACACTGAGTGGATCCCAATCAGGAAACAGTTCAACAGGAGATTAACCCTAGATGTGCTGGATAACATTATAATCCACTCTTTCCAGTCTTTGGATCCCAAAGAGGCTAAAAAGGTCCACAGCATACTATAACCACACAGAATTGGGGAATGGGACCTACATTTAACTACACCTCCAGAGGCATAGTTATAGTTTTTCCAGAGGAGGAAGGGAGGAAGGAGAAGCAGATGTGGGAGGATGAGGGCAGGAGTGCTAGGCGAAGGAGTAGGAACAGGGACAGAAGTAGAGATAGGCAGGAGGGAAGGGGATAGGCAGGTGAAGACAGAGGGTAAAGGATGTCAGGGATAGACAGAGAGGGAAGAGGTCAGGGATAGACAGAGAGGGCAGAGGGGAAGGGAGTTGGTGGAGCAGGGGCAGGAGGAGGAAGAGGAAGGTATGAGAGAGCGAAGTGGGAGGGAGATTGAGGAAAGGGAGGGCACCTCTCTGGAAGTGGAAGTGGCACTCCCTTCTGGCAGGCAGACAGCAGGATGCCCTCATCTCAGGCTATCAAGTTCAGCATCCAGGATAATAAGACAGTCATTGGAGAGGTCCTGGAACATTATGCCATGCTGTTTGGCAACCGGGCAACCAAGACATCCACGGGCCAGATCTGGTGCAATATAGCCCAGGGCTTCTCCAGGCACAGCAGAGTCCAATGAAGTGAGGAGCAGGTGGCCCACATGTACCAGGACATCAAGGCACAGCTGAAAGCCAAAGTGGTGGCCAGGAATAAATATAAACGGCGGACCAGTGAAGGAGCCCCTTGTCCCATCATCCTCACCCCCATGAAGGACTGACTAATGCAAAGGCTGAGACCAGATGTCTTCGAGGGCATGGTTTAGTGGGTGAACATCACGCGAGCTGCAGCCAGTAAGTTCACTCACCTGAAAATGGACAGGCAGCAACAGTTGTACACTTCATTTGGCATAAGATGCTCATAATACTAAGAGGCAAAGTGCACCTCTGATGCCAAATGAAAAAAGGATGCTTGCCTCCATTGGTACTTATGTCTTATATTTTGTTTCCACAGCTCTCACCCATGAAGCAACTGATTCCAGCCAGGAAGCCCCCAGGGACCAGCCAGCAAGCCCCAGGGACCAGCAGCACAGCAGCCTTTTTACACAGGCCCTTCCTGATAGATACTCAGAGCCAGGTGAGTGAGGAGGAGCAGCAGCAGCAGCAGCCACAGACTCAGGAGCCATTGCACTTGCTGCAACCCCTGGGTTCACCCAACCCACTCAATGTGTTCCTCAACCTCTCTGGCTTCATGGAGGAACAGAGCCTTGAGTGGGAGCCTATAGAATTGCCACAACCTTGAACCAGCACACCACAGCACCAGCCTGAAGCACCACACCAGAAGCAGGAGCAGCCCTGAAGCCCTGCCATGCCACATTTGGAGTTCCAAAGTCCTGTACTCCACACCACCATCACAGCACCAGACCTGGTACCAGCACCGAAAACATCCCCGCCACCAACAGAGGAGTCCATGCATGAGCAGCTGCACCAGCTGGAAAGGAGGCATGGGTTACACCTCTGAAACATATGGGTGGAGCTAGTGCACCTCAGAAGGGCTGTCAACATGTAGAACCAGATCCTGTGAGATCAGACAGCAGCAAACACACAGCAATCAATAGCATGACAAATGTATTAACACAGATCCTGCAAAGTATGCCTGAGCAGGTATCAAAGTCTTCCCACATTCTGCAGCAGTCCCTGGGCTGACAGATGCCCAAGGGGTAGGCCCCCAAAAGCGATGTCCCCCCCCCCCCCAGATAGCAAGCCATAAATGATCAAAGGTTGTGGAATCGAATGGCAAATAAGAGTTTTACCAACATTCCTCGGCGGGCCTCTCTACATAGTTCCTGTGCAAGCTAAATGGAAGAAGCCTGCTGGGCCTGGCCTTACTATAGAGTTCCTGTGCCAGCTAGATGGAAGATGCCTGCTGGGCCCATCCTCACAACAGACTTCCTGTGCTAGCATGCAGAAGGGAAGGTCTTCTGTCAGCCATTGTTGTCCAACAGCCTAACTCTAAAGCCCTTCTTAATGCTTTGCCCATATTAAGAACATAAGAACATAAGAAAATGCCATACTGGGTCAGACCAAGGGTCCATCAAGCCCAGCATCCTGTTTCCAACAGTGGCCAATCCAGGCCATAAGAACCTTGATGTGGCCTCCAGTCATGGTCCAGTTGCTGCCTCTTCTCATCATGTCTCATCTCCTGCTCCAGATGCTGGTCTGTCATCACATCTCAGCTCATTCTGCTGCTGCCTTCATGCTGCTGTGTCATCTCCTGGGCCTCCTGCTTCCATGGTACTGTGTCTTCTCCTGGGCCTCCTGCCTCCATGCTGCCCTCTTTGGTCCTGGTACTGCTCCTTCACTTGAACTCTGCTGCCTTGCCCCTTAGGCTTTCCCCTTGAGTGTGCTCTTTCAACATGGACTGTCTGGGGCCTTCACTTGAACTCTGCTGCCTTGCCCCTTAGGCTTTCCCCTTGAGTGTGCTCTTTCAACATGGACTGTCTGGGGCCTTTTCATAGCCATCACATAGCAGGGCTGCTATCAGCTCCAACATTAGAGCTGTACTGTAGCTATTGGAGATGCCACTTCTGCTTTTATGGTCTTTGTTGTAATCATGATTGTGCCAAAAGGATAAGATGCTAAGACTGTATATATAATAAGAACACAAGAACATGCCATACTGGATGAGACCAAGGGTCCATCAAGCCCAGCATCCTGTTTCCAACAGTGGCCAATCCAGGCCATAAGAACCTGGCAAGTAGCTAAAAACTAAGTCTATCCCATGATACTGTTGCTAGTAATAGCAGTGGCTATTTTCTAAGTCAACTTAATTAATAGCAGGTAATAGGCTTCTCCTCCAAGAACTTATCCAATCCTTTTTTAAACCCAGCTACACTAACTGCACTAACCACATCCCCTGGCAATAAATTCCAGAGTTTAATTGTGCATTGAGTGAAAAAGAACTTTCTCCGATTCATTTTAAATCTGCCACATGCTAACTTCATGGAGTGCCCCCTAGTCTTTCTATTATATCCGAAAGAGTAAATAACTAATTCACATTTACCCGTTCTAGACCTCTCATGATTTTAAACACCTCTATCATATGACCCCTCAGCCATCTCTTCTCCAAGATCAACAGTCCTAACCTCTTTAGTCTTTCCTCATACAGGAGCTGTTCCATCTCCTTTATCATTTTGGTCGCCCTACTCTGCACCTTCTCCATCGCAACCATATCTTCCATTTCAAACAATGTATGTATGTACAGGTCTACACAGAATGTGCTGTGCATATAATGTACAATGTTTTATGCTATTTGCTATCTTATCCTTGCAGATTCTGATTGCCTAAGACTTGATTTCAAACAGTGGCCTTCATGTCTTCCCTAATAAAGTGGTCACTTATTTGAAAAATAAACTTCCTGGTTGGCTCCTTTCATTGTGTGGCTTTTGTGTAAAGGGTTTGCTAGGTACAAGGTTTGCCATCCACATGATCTGGTGCATTCCAAATAGCCACTTATCTAGCAGGCAAGACCATATGGGCCAGGCCATACAAATGAACACTCAGTGTATGCTCCTAAGGAAGACAGCAAAAGGTAAAGAAGAAATTTATTACTGGGGACCTTCAATATTGCCTCTTGTTGCCTTCTTCACACTGCATTCTCTTATGCCTGTTTACATGGGCCTGTATATAAGACGGACTGTAGCTAGCTGCCTAACACAGTATATTGTGTACGTATAGAGCTTGTGTGGTATTAAGGGGAAGTTAGAGTCATCATCACATAAGACTTGATCTTCAGTCCCCTCACTTGTGTCATGACTCAAAGGCTATCTGTACCCAACCATTAGTATCTTTCACAACAGCAAATATGACATCTATTTGCTGTTGCTTGGGACCAGGCAGCCTTCTACAGACTGGCTGGCACCCGTATAATGGCATGGCACCCCTGTATTGGCATGGCTTGGGGGTCTGTATAATATGTGTAAGGCAAGGATGACCTTACAGGCAGTATCCAGATCCTGAAGGCAGCTCACTACAGGGATGGCAGTCAGTTTGTGGAAGTCTGCCTGGTCCCAAACAGCAGCAGCAGCCCTCTAGGCCACTTCTCCTATAGACATTCTCGATAAGAAACTACTCTCTCACCCCTCCTCCTTAGTTGTCATACAGCAACTGACACTGTTCCAACAGTCACCAAGTACACAGTGGTGTCGAAGGTAAAGGTTGGTTAGTGTACAAGTGAAGCAGCGAAAGTGTTAAGCAAGACCTATTCTACAGCAGGTATGGCCTCACCACCTCTATGTATGCACAGGAAAGCTTTAGACCTACATATAGTAGAAAGAAGGTAGCCCTACCATGCCAGTGTATACAGAGGACAGAATGAGTGTCCAGTGATGTGGCTGGGATGGCAGCTTCTATGTCTACAGTGCATATGATCAACAGAGAGGAGGCTAAGGAGACCAGTGACTGGAAAAAGAGACTCAATTAGGACTGTTGCCAGGCCTCGGGCAGCCGCCAACCAAACCAGCCCCATACACGCACACAACCCCCTACATCAGGTATCTCACCACATGCTGCCACTAAACCCTCATCCAAACCATTCATCTGAATCAGGACAACATTGATGCCATTAGGTGGTCCTTACCACTGCACATTCCTGCCATCCCAGCATACCTACATTCAGTGGAGAGCTTTTTAACACCTACTTCCTCCCTCCCTAAAGTGGCAACTCTTACTGACAGCTTAAGCTCTGGGTAGCCTGCACACCCCCAAATAACTGGACTATTAGGCCCACTCCAAGTACTGGGTGGAAGAGCCTTCGTGGCAGGGGTTGCACGGTGTGCATTATAGGTAAATAGCAACTAACACACATACTTGTACGACTGCATATATATGATGTGTTACGCTGTCAAGTTTCACACCTCTGCCCCTCTCTCAACGCTAGGTATAAACAGTGAGTGAACTAAGGGAAATGTTAGAGTAAAAGGCCTGAGGCCATGCATACTGCAGCCCATAAGGTCAACTCCCAGAGGCGCCCCTTCTCAAGAGTGGAAGCACACGATCCCTGCTGCTCAACAGCAGTGTGTGCATAATGAATGCACACAAACACTGCCTGCTCTGGGGTATGGATTGCTGTAGTAAGGGAGGGACCTCCTAATACAACAGCACCCCCAGAGACAGAGATTGACAGAGGGTAACACAGCATGTCATTCACAGAGTCACACACTGACACATTTATCTTTTGAGTATGGACTACCTACAGCACTTTGTGCACCTATATATGGGCAATGCGTATGTTCCTGGAATGTTTGCCATCAAACAACATTGATGTGTGTGGCACCTTGTCCATAACTGCTAATTAGTTATTGCTAATTTTTCCTCGGCAATGATTATGTATACCTGGCCACATAAAACACATCTGTCAGATGCATAAGTGACACCTACTTTGTCAGAAGTACTTACATGGATCCCTGAAGGCCTTAGGTGGCACTAAATGTGTGTTTGGCAAGAGAACAAAACAGAAAGGCCATCAGCCATCATGCCAACCACATGAGACCTCTGGGAGCAGTAGGCCTATTCATTCAGCATTGTGTGCCATGTACTATGGAGGCAGCTTATAGGCTCATGAAGTCATTAGCTGACAACAGTTTATCTAGCCTTAATGCTTTACATAGAGCAGATCATTGAGAGTGCAGTAGCACACCTGCCATGCTCACCACTAACTGTAAAAGTGACTTATACCACATGAGGCACAGCGTAGAGGACAGCAGCTCTTCTTGATTCTCCACAAGTCGTGAAAGGAATGTAGATGAGCAAGGGCCTGCTACCATTAAACCACAGAAACATGTGGAGTGACAGTGGGAATGGAAGTATCTGCAAGCTGCTTGGCGCAGGAGTGCTCAGCCTATGTGCTTTAAGGGTGGTAACAGATTGCACCAGGACTGTAAGAGATTCTAGCTGTTGCTCAAAGCAAAATACTCTGCATATTTTCTGGATACATACATACATACACACGATAATCACTACGATAATACCCGTGACCCACTATATCGGCCGCAGGAGTGTGATAAATATTTTTTCACATACTGCAAAAAACAAGGTGAAGTTATTTCCGGAGTTAAATCCTGAGATAGTGTGCATTACACTAATGCATGCCACTCTAGCAGACCCTAATTTCAATTTACTCCACTCAAACTCCTCCAACTCGAATACTCAATTTTTAATTTGCATATGCATGTTGCATTGCATTATTTATCATGCGCATAAAGCCCTAACGCAAAATGGTAAATGACCCTGTAATTTTCTTATGCGCAAGGTAACGACTTCTGCTGAGTGATTCTGCTGGAATTTTTGTTTTTAATTTGGATAAGTTTCTTTTAAGTGTGGTACAAAACCTTCAATATTGCATGTTCTGTGAGAGTTGCCAGACTCTTCCATTGTGTGACCTGGAGCAGAGTTAACCTAATGCAACTCTTTGTAATGGATAATAAAATGTCCTCACTCTAAAATAGTTTGGTCTCATGATTTGTAAATATTTATTTATTTATTTATTTAGGGTTTTTATATACCAACATTCATCTGGGATATCACATCGGTTTAAATATATAATCATAGCGGTGCAATTTTATTTTGTTGAGTTATTTTAGTCAATTTTAAGTTCTAAGTTTATATGTTTTTGAGTGGGGGAAGCTCTCCTGTTCTTCTCTCCCATTTTGCTTTCTCTGCTCTTTGCTGCTTGAATCAGAGAAGTCAATTAAGTTTTGTTTATCTTCTGAATAAGAGGAAGGATCATGTAATCTTTGTTTCCCTAAATACAAAAAACACTGAAAATGGTATTTTCCTTTATCTTGTTTAATAATATTTAGTTTTGGCTGATTCTTTGTATGTGAAATGAATCTGGATATAGCAAGGTTTTAGTAGAGTCCACTACAGTGTGACTGTGGCCTGGAATATTAATGAAAATTTGAGGTGGTTTCCCTCCATATCTGGCTTCCCAATATAATCACTGAGTTAATGCAAAACCATCTTTAAGCTCTGCCATAAAGTGCATGAAATATTCTATTGCAATTGGTTTGGTTTCCTAGTTTTTGCAAGCACAGTAAAGCACAGTTTTGAGTTTATTTGAGCTAGCCTTTTTTTGCCTTTTGTTGTGATTTCAAACCTTAAAGTTCCATACAATAAACTTTTGCAAAACCCATTTTAACACAGGCTCAGAAAAAAAAAAAAAAGAAGAAATTACTAAAGCCACTTAATGAGCCATGCAAAAAGATTTAGTGTGATTGCAGCAAAAAATGTCAGAAATAGTGTGGTTGCTGTTCCTGAACGTGAAAATCTAAGAATGCATTCACTAACTAGCATGATACTTACTGAGGGCTTGCTAAATAGTGGTCCTGATTTTAAAAAGCATTTACTCGAGTAAAACAGGGTTTTACTCGAGTAAATGCACTTTACTTGAGAAAGTGGGCTTTTGAAAATTGCTATAATATATGCCATTGAATTGTCCATAGGATTTACTTGTGTAAGTACACTTTACTCCAGTAAATGGCTTTTGAAAATTGCTTCAATAGTAGTTACATTTACATGTGTAACTCCTTTTGAAAATTACCCCCAGTGTGATCATGCTATTCCGTTCTCTTTTCCTCCCATTTCCTCCTGCTGGCTCCCAAGCAGCATGTAAACCTGGTAGATGGAGGTTATTTCTTGGTACAGAGGAATGAAGTCAGGTAGCTAGTACATTCAGTGAGGAGGTCAAAGCAATGCAGAGAGTTCCAGGAGAGCAGAAAGCTAATATGACTGTGTATTTAGAACCCTCTGTCTTATGTGTCAGAAAGGATCTTCAAAGAGCAGTATGAGGATGTGGCTGTTATCTTGTGAAAGCTTCCTTTTCTCACGGAATGTGGGAGTGGGAAGGACTAGGAACATTACTGGCTAGTCACATTCCTCTGGGAGAGATCCCTGCATAGGAGGCCCTCTACTTTTGTGACTAGTCAGGAGAGGGGTAAAGTATGTCAGCATAAGACGAGAAGGAAAATGCAGGCTGCAAGACAAACTCAGCTACCAATTTATCTACTATCTTTTCACTTTATCAAGAAGGTCGAGGATGAGGAGGAGGAACATGCAGCTTGACAGACAGACCCAGTGGCTGATTCATCTACTATATATTCACTTTTTTGCATCTAGGGATTTTCTGTGCTTCTTTCAAATGCACAGAAAATTCGTAATTGTAAAAAAGTTAAGAGAAAGCAAAAGAAGAAACGCTGAGTCTGTCTGTCAAGCTGCACTTTCCTAAATTTTCACTGTCTCCTTGGCAGATATCTGAGGGGAGTATGTTTTGGTCTGTTTTTTCCTTTTCAGGAAACCTCTGTTTTCATTTGACCTCCTCCCACTTGTTTCTTCTACACTGACAAACAACTCCCATGTATCAGGCTTCCTTGTATACCACTTAGGAGCTAGGGATGTGAATCGTGTCCTCGATCGTCTTAACGATCGATTTCGGCTGGGAGGGGGAGGGAATCGTATTGTTGCCGTTTGGGGGGGTAAAATATCGTGAAAAATCGTTAAAAATCATTAAAAATCGAAAAATCGAAAAACCGGCACACTAAAACCCCCTAAAACCCACCCCCGACCCTTTAAATTAAATCCCCCACCCTCCAGAACCCCCCCCCAAATAACTTAAATAACCTGCGGGTCCAGCGGCGGTCCGGAACGGCAGCGGTCCGGAACGGGCTCCTGCTCCTGCATCTTGTCGTCTTCAGCCGGCGCCATTTTCCAAAATGGCGCCGAAAATGGCGGCGGCCATAGACGAAAAAGATTGGACGGCAGGAGGTCCTTCCGGACCCCCGCTGGACTTTTGGCAAGTCTCGTGGGGGTCAGGAGGCCCCCCACAAGCTGGCCAAAAGTTCCTGGAGGTCCAGCGGGGGTCAGGGAGCGATTTCCCGCCGCGAATCGTTTTCGTACGGAAAATGGCGCCGGCAGGAGATCGACTGCAGGAGGTCGTTCAGCGAGGGTTCCGGCACCTCGCTGAACGACCTCCTGCAGTCGATCTCCTGCCGGCGCCATTTTCCGTACGAAAACGATTCGCGGCGGGAAATCGCTCCCTGACCCCCGCTGGACCTCCAGGAACTTTTGGCCAGCTTGTGGGGGGCCTCCTGACCCCCACGAGACTTGCCAAAAGTCCAGCGGGGGTCCGGAAGGACCTCCTGCCGTCCAATCTTTTTCGTCTATGGCCGCCGCCATTTTTCGGCGCCATTTTGGAAAATGGCGCCGGCTGAAGACGACAAGATGCAGGAGCAGGAGCCCGTTCCGGACCGCTGCCGTTCCGGACCGCCGCTGGACCCGCAGGTTATTTAAGTTATTTGGGGGGGGGTTCGGGAGGGTGGGGGATTTAATTTAAAGGGTCGGGGGTGGGTTTTAGGGGGTTTTAATGTGCCGGCTCACGATTCTAACGATTTATAACGATAAATCGTTAGAATCTGTATTGTATTGTGTTCCATAACGGTTTAAGACGATATTAAAATTATCGGACGATAATTTTAATCGTCCTAAAACGATTCACATCCCTATTAGGAGCCAGCAATAGAAGTCAAGAGAGAGAGAAAACTGAGCATGATCAGTTTAGCATGCTCATGTTATTTAACTTCCCCTCAGTAATTAACAGACTCATGCTAATGCCAGTTAAGGTAGGTAATAAATTGTTGCCATTTAGAGCACTCTTGCTAAATGGCATGGAAGGTTAATATACCATGCTATTTAGTATGACCTTTAGAACTCTTATTTGCATATGATTTTTCATTTGCATTTTCAGACTTGCAAATTTTTGGGTGCACATGCTAACATCTTCTAGGAGCCCTTTAACATGCACACTAAGGGCTTCTTACATAACCCGCTATTTTTAGTGTACACAAGAGAACCTTAATATATATTCTAAGTTATTGCATAGGCCTATAGGTATTAAAAAGAAAAAAAAAGATATCTATTCACTATACAATAAATCACTTTGTTTTTCTGAATGTTCAATGTCATATTTTGTTAAAAGAAACTTTGCTATGTCTGCTGAACAGACTTAGCCAACAAATACTGCTGACTTTTACCTTTGGCTTTGCCTGGTGTTTAGGAGTTCAGAGCTTTGCTGGTCATGCTGCATGAAGATTCTACTAAATCTAGAAGTATTGCAGAAGACTTTTGGTGAATCAAATTTCTAGCAACAGTATTTTGATTTGTGTTTATCTTTTTGTACTTATCATTTTTCACTTTAAAAGTCTGACATTAAAATGTATAAAATCTTGCTTTCCATTTTTTGGTCTGACTTGCCTTCTCCCGTACCTGAACTTCTGGCTCAGTTGGAGCATGCCTCAATCCCACTTGCTGCCATCTATGAAGAGGAGCCCACAGCTGAGGTGCCATGGGCTTTCATTCACATAACCCAACCATTGAAACAAAAGTCCCTGATAGTAATCACAGATCCCAACTCCCTTTGGAATCCTTGCTTATTGACAGCATCTTTAGAGAAGGTGGAGAAATATGTCTTCCATGGATTCCGGTTTTCTTCCTGATACTTCTCCTTTACCTGTAGAAACACCAGCACTTTATTTTAATGCTAGACATGAAGACATTTGAGCAAGTCAGTGCTGATATTTCTGCTTTTAAAACACATTCTGCCCTCACTGTGGTTGAGCACTACTTAACAGACAGAAGGAAATAAATACAGACTCATAGTAAACTGGCAGAGAAAGAGTACTTTAATACCAAGTCATTATCTGCTATCAATGCCTTCATAGCTCTCAAGGTGCTATATCATCAATGAGAGTTTTCAACCTTCCTGTCTCTTCCCCCTTATTTAGGTGTTTTATATACCATCGTTCCAAGATAAGATCACAACAGTTTACAAAGTCATCTTTTGGCTTCTGGGTTAACATTCTCATTCTAGGCCAGCGCTCAAATTCTGGGTCAATACCAACAGCAAATACAGAATCTGGGTCATGTTCATGTATAATCTTGTTTCTTACAAAACTAAATACCTATTCTAGTTTAACACATCAGCATCAAGAATAAGTTAATTAAGGTGCTATGAAGGAGGATTGTAACCTATAATTATCATTTCATTATCCTACCTACATGCTATACTCAGTGGGGCGGATTTTCAGCGCCCTGCTCGCCTAAATCCGCCCAAAACCGGGCGGATTTCGGCGAGCAGGGCCCTGCGCGCCGGTAAGCCTATTTTACATAGGCCTACCGGCGCGCGCAGACCCCGGGACTCGCGTACGTCCCGGGGTTTTCGGAGGGGGGCGTGTCGGGGGCGTGTCGGGGGGCGGGCCCGGTCGACGCGGCGTTTCGGGGGCGTGTCGGCCGCGTTTTGGGGGCGGGTACGGGGCGTGGCTACGGCCCGGGGGCGTGGCTACGGCCCGGGGGCGTGGCCGCGCCCTCCGTACCCGCCCCCAGGTCGCGGGCCGGCGCGCAGCAGGCCCGCTGGCGCGCGGGGATTTACGTCTCCCTCCGGGAGGCGTAAATCCCCCGACAACGGTAAGGGGGGGGTGTAGACAGGGCCGGGTGGGTGGGTTAGGTAGGGGAAGGGAGGGTAAGGTGAGGGGAGGGCAAAGGAAAGTTCCCTCCGAGGCCGCTCCGATTTCGGAGCGGCCTTGGAGGGAACGGGGGGAGGCAGCGCGGCTCGGCGCGCGCAGGCTATACAAAATCGATAGCCTTGCGCGCGCCGATCCAGGATTTTAGTGGATACGCGCGGCTCCGCGCGTATCTACTAAAATCCAGCGTACTTTTGCTTGAGTCTGATGCGCAAGCAAAAGTAGGCTGTTCGCGCGCCTCTTAAAATCTACCCCAGTATGTTGTCTTTTTATACTTTATATCACTCATTATTGCTCAAATTACAAGTATTATCTAAAGTTCTGACAGTGACAGTGATGTTATCTGCTTTTTAACATTTTATGTTAGATTATAAACATTTCTAAAGAGCCATGTTTTCAGTTCCTGTTTAAAACTCTTTCTTTCTGTTATCAGATGTAGTGATTTTGGGAGGGAATTCCATAACTTGGGGCCAGCTATGGAAAACATCTGGTCTCTTATTTATTTATTTATTTATTTATTTATTTATTTGGAAACTTTTTTGTACCGACATTCATTTGCATATCACATCGGTTTACATATCACGGGTTAATACAATAAGATTTAGAAATGAAAAAATAAGTTACATGAAATAGGGCGGTGAAGAAACAAGATGGGAAAGAAGTGGAAGGATAAAGGGTCCGGAGGGTGGTCAGATAAGTTAATATAAAAACATAGAATAAAATGAGATAGAAAAAACTATTTACAAAATTCTGGGTTGCGGCATTAGATGTGTGCTCTGTGTTGTGGGCATCTTTAGAAGTTCTTTGTCTTGCGATCTTAGGGCTCTCTGTGGTTTGTATGGTTGAAGGGTCACTCCTAATAAGCATGGGTTAATGTTGTTGATGATATTAAAGATTAGCGTCAATACTTTATAATGAATTCTGAATTGTACAGGAAGCCAGTGCAGTGCTATCAGCGAGGGGATGATGTGGTCAACTTTCCTTATCTCTAATAGCAGTCTGGCTGAGGTGTTTTGTAATAGTTGTAATGGTTTTATAAGTCCAGAAGATAAGCCTAGTAATAGGGAGTTGCAGTAATCTATGTCTGAAAATATCAGTGTTTGTAGAGCAGTGCAGAAGTCCTGTATTGTTAGTGCCTGTCCATCCAGGCCTTATGTCCTAAAAGGGCTTGACCTCTAATGCTGTGCCTGTCTGTCTAGGCTTTACATCTCTACAAGGGTTTGACCTCGAATGCTGTGCCTGTCTGTCCAGGCCTTATGTCCCTAACAGGACTTGACTTAAAATGCTGTGCCTGCCCATTCATGCCTTATGTCCCTAAAAGGGCTTGACCTCATATGCTATGCCTGCCCATCCAGACCTTATGTCCCTAAAACGGCTTGACCTCAAATGCTATGCCTCACCATCTAGGCTTTATGTCTCTACAAGGGTTTGACCTCGAATGCTGTGCCTGCCCATCCAGACTTTTTGTCCCTAAAAGGGCTTGACCTCAAATGCTGTGCCTGTCCATCCAGGCTTTATGTCTCTACAAAGGTTTGACCTCTAACGCTGTGCCTGTCCATCCACATTTGGAATATAATAACATAAAAAGCTGACTTAAGATGTTTGGAGCTTGCATAGTTTATATGCTCAATAGTTTTCCTGACCTTCATAATATGGGCCATGTTCTCAAAATCTTTCTTAGGTGTCAACAGTAATGTTTCTAGTACTATAGAAAACTGGTAGTTGTTGCACTCTAGTTCATCCTCTGTCTTCCCATAGTTTACAGAGGCACTGTGTAAACTACAAAGTCAACATAGGTTGATATTGTAGATTTGGACGGGAGATGACGTCCTAACAGCTGAACACTCGTTGCAAAGGGAACCCTCAGTCTCTGGCAATTCAAAATACTAATCCTTCACAGCATGAATCCTTAATTAAAACAAACACTTTGAAGGCTCGTGCTCCACTCTAGTGGCCAACCCATACCGGGGAGCCCTTTCCTGCTCAAAGGAAAGGGAACTCTCCCCGGGGTAGCCGGCCAGCCTATCTCTTAGTACCTGTTGACCCATGTTAAACCACTGTTCACATGGCACTCTGCTCCACATTGCCATGCTTTGAAGGCTCGTTTTCCACTCTAGGGACCAACCCATTCTGGGGAGCCCTTTCCTGCTCAAAGGAAAGGGAAGTCTCCCCAGGGTAGCTGGCCAACCTATCTCTTAGTACCTGTTGACCCATATTGAACCGCTGTTCACATGGCACCCTGCTCCACATCACCATGCTTTGAAGGCTCGTGCTCCACTCTAGGGGCCAACCCTTTCCGGGGAGCCCTTTCCTGCTCAAAGGAAAGGGAACTCTCCCCGGGTGTAGCCAGCCTATCTCTTAGTACCTATTGACCCATGTTGAAATGCTGTTCACATGGCACCCTCCTCCACCTCGACCTTGAAAATTCTCATTTGTATATCTGCTAACTCCACCAGATTTTAAAACACCATCAAGAGCTCACTAGATGCCAATGGAGACACCCCACTCTAGGGGTGAACCCATTCTACAGAGCCCTTTCCTGCGATTGCTCAGGAACAAAGAAAGCAAAACAGTCATAATTAAGTTTTATACCTCACTTACAAGGATATCTTAACCAAAAGGAAACTGCCTCAGAACTAAAAACCCTTTCCTTCTCTCCTGTGGTATTCTTGACAAATCCAGAAAAGATAAGCAGGTACAGAGGGGAAAACCCTCACCTTCCCCTTTTTTTAGAAGGCATTAGAGAAACAAGCAGAACAGCAGGGAAAGCTCAACCACTAAATCTGCCTTCTCACGCTGCCATTGCTCAATCCTCCCAAGGTGATACTTGGTGTAGGTTTCTTAAGGGGCAGTTTCTCCAGATGAGTTTGTTTTGCACATACCTTGACAGGAATGAACCTCATTCATAAGCCAGGGTATGTGGAGAATGATCTCAATTTCTTAAATTTAATGCTAATGCCCTTCTTAGTAATTGCATTTCTTCTGTGTGGGGCTTATTATTGTTCTTTATCCCTTTGTCTTCTTCTCAGTCTTTTTATCATCTTCCATCCCTCCCCCTCCTACTTCTCATCAATTCTGTCTTTCTCATCTCTTCTTCCTCTTCTTCCTCTCCATCTGTTTTTCTCTATCTTCACATCCCCCTTTCCCTTTTTTTCCACTTTATCTGCCCCTCTGTCTTTTTTCTTCCTCTCCATGTCTCTGTCTGTTGCCTCCATTCCCAATTTTGCTTTGAAATTTGGTGCAAAGCCTGCAGGTAAAAGGTAACCACTGACTTTGTCCCAAGGCAGACATTTAAAAAATTTCCCCCATTATGTGAGGAGACCCCTGAAAGGTCAAAAGCAGGAGGACTTTTAAGAGTAGAATTGGTTTTCTAACATTTGTTAAAATCTGTATTAATACTTTGTTTAGGACCTTATTTCTGATCCATTTATAAACTTTCACCTAGACAGCTAAACTACAACAGTAAAATAAGTTTGCTTTCATTGAAACTGGATACAGTGACCTCTCCAATGAAACTTGGTAATAATATTCCTATAGCTGTTAGATTAGTTTTTGTGAATAATTTAAAAGCCATAAACATCTGTGCATGCTAGTAATTCAAACTGCATATAATGTCATTTAATTGAATTGAAACTACTGTGGTTTCTACAAATGTACCCTCAGGACATTTATTTGAGATTAGAAAATAATTCTTTAAATTGTTCTTTTGTGATTAAAATAAAGCTGCATTAGACTTGAAGTGTACTTTTTCCAAGTAAGATCAAAGAATTCTGCTTTCTAGAGACTTGCAAGTTTAAAGTATTCTTTAGTCTAGAATACCCCACCACCTAACATCCACTAAACCAGACAGGGAAGGGTGGGACTGTAGTGGATAAATAGATGGGATGTAATCTGTAAAAGTGAGTTTGAGTCTCCATCTTTTCTCCATATCAGATTGTGTCTGATCACAATCTATTACTTTCCACTGTAACTGTTCCTGTAGCCTCCAAACATGCTGTGATTACACCACTCCTCAAAATAAAACCTTATTGGACCCTGCCTGTCCTGCTAACTATCATCCCATCTCCTTCCTCCCTTTTGCTTCCAAATTACATAAATGTGCTTTTCACCTCTGCTGTCTGGACTTTCTTTCGGGCCAATGCAGTAAAATGCGCTCAGGCTGAGCACAATGTTAGCCCCCATTCGGCCGTGTGTTTTCGACACGCTATTTTTACCCCTTATACAATAAGGGGTAATAGTGCGTGGAAAATGCTTGGCCAACCACCCCCCCCCCCCCCCCCCGATACTAATAGCGCCGCACATTTTACTTTCAGAAATTAACGCCTGCCAAAGGTGTTAATTTCGGCCAGCACCGGGAAAGTGTACAGAAAAGCAGAAAACACTGCTTTTCTGTACACCCTTCGACTTAATATCATAGTGATATTAAGTTGGAGGCCCCAAAAATTTTAAAAAAATTTAAATTAAAAAAAAAAATTTAAATCTGCCCACGGCCTGCAGGTTGGAAGACGGACGTTCAATTTTGCCGGCGTCCATTTTCCGAACCCATGGCTGTCAGCGGATTCGACAACCGACTCTGGTAAAATTGAGCGTCGGCTGTCAAGCCCGCTGACAGCCGCCGCTTCTGTCAAAAAGGTGTGCTAGGGACGCGCTAGTGTCCCTAGCGCCTCCCTTTACCACGAGCCCTCATTTACATTTTTTTTTTCTGAATTGCGCACCCATGAGAGTGGCCTGGGCGCTCGCTGGCTCTCCCGTGGGTTTTTCTGTATCAGCCCGTTTAATTTTAAGCCATTCTTGATTTGCTTCAGTCTGGTTTTCGCCCTCTACATTCCCCAGAAACAGCTCTTGCTCCATTGTCCTTATCTGCCTTTACTTATCTTCTGCTTTTGACACTGTGGATCACCACCTACTCCTTGATACTCTGTCCTCACTAGGATTTCAGGACTCTGTCTTATCTTAGTTCTCTTTTTACCTCTGCAATTGCACTTTTAATGTGTCCTCTAGTGGATCCTCCTCTACCACCATCCCACTTTCAATCAGTGCACCTCAGGGCTCTATCCTGGGCCCTCTTCTTTCCTCTCCATATACTAAGGATGCATATTCATTTGAAATAAATGGCTGAAATGGGATGAATGAACCCATTTTCATTTTTTTTTCAGTTCAACTGAAAATGAAGGGGAAACATAAAAATGTTTGTGGTTTTTCATTTTTGGCAAATAGTGCATATTATTTGCCAAAAATGAGAAAAACACACAAAAAAAGGAAGAATAAACAACTCTAAAAACAAAAAATGAACATAGAAACCCCCAAACTATGAATCAATGGAATAATAATGAAAACATTGAGTGTGTACATCCCTATCATATACTAATTCCCTTGAAGCTCTGATCTCCTCTTATGGCTTTCAATGCCATCTTTATGCCAATGATTCCCAGATTTACCTCTCTACATCAGAAATTTTATCAGGACTCCAGTCACAAATCTCAGCCTGCTTGTCTGATATTGCTGCCTCGATGTCTTACCATCACCTTAAATGCAACAAGGCCAAGTTAGAACTCCTTAACTTTCCCCCCAATCCCATTCCCCCTCTACTCCTTTTTCTATTTCTGTGGAGAACACTGTCTACCTCCCAGTCCCCTCAGCCTATAGCTTTGGGGTCATCTTTGATGCCTCTTTCTCCTTCTTTTCACATGTTCAAAACACTGCTAAAATATGTTGTTTTTATTTTTGATAATATCACCAAAATCCATCTCTTCCATTCTGAATACATTACCAGAATCTTTACCTACTGTCTCATCACCTCTCGCTTGGCCTATTGCAACCTGCTTCTTAGAGGTCTCAGTGAACCATGTCTCTCCCTTGCAATCTATCCAAAATTCAGCTGCACGACTGATCTTTTACCAAAGTCACTATACCCATAAAACCCCTCTTCTCTAATCACCACATTGGCTCCCATATAGTTCAAGTTCCTCTTAATCACTTAAAAGAGCGTTCATTCTGCAGCTCCTCACTACCTCTCCTTACACCCCTTCTCACTCACAAACTCCATTCTTCAGGCAAGTCATTCCTATCTATCACCAACTCCCAACTCCATGCTTACCACCTGGTTGCACCATATGCTTGTAATTCACCTCCTGAGTTGGTGCATCATGCGCCTTCTCTGGCCTTATTCAAATCCACTTAAAAAACCCACAGTTTTTGAGGCCTCTTTTAAATTTTAACCTCTGGTTATTTCTGCTTAACCCTTATGAATTTTAACCATTTTCTTAATAAATGAAGAGAATGCCATTTTGTCAGATAAATAACAAGTTATCCATCAGAATGGCAAGTTTTTAATATTCTCCTTGCTTATCCAGCTAAAAGTTAGCTTGATAAGTCATGATCAGCTACGATTTATCCAAATAAGAAAGAAGCATGTTGGAGGCATTTCGGGGTAGGGTTGAGTTTGTCAAATAACTTATCTGGCTAACTCCAATATGTGGACTTAGCTCCATACATTATTCAATAATCTCAAGACATGCTTGAGAATGTAGCCGATTAAGTGGAGCTCCAGGTTAAAAAAAAAAGTTTATGGGCCTATTGACCCTATCACTACCCCCCCCCCCCCCCCAACTCTCACCTGAGCTACAAATAGTTGGCCCTGCTAGGAAAAGTCTGCAGCATCCCCAAGACCTCTTCCATCTCAACAAAGATAAATCTAAAGGGTTGGTGCCGGCCTTCCCTCTTCCCACCCTCCTCCCCCCTGCTCCTGGGTCCTACCAAATTTTTAACAAATGGTGACTTCTTCAACCCGGATTGCTATAGCACAGGGGTGGCCAACCTGTGGCTCTTTTGTGTGCAAAATATGGCTCTTGGCCTCCTGTCCCAAAGCACTGAGTACTATTACAGAGGACAGGAGGATCTGGGCTAGAGCAGAGAAGAGCCGTTCTGATCCTGCTTCAAGCCCTCCCCTACTGTCCTCTTGAGCTGAAATTTGCAGACAGGAGGAGAACAGCAATTCAGGGCTGAGCAAAGACAATTTTCTGCTCCAGCCTCTCTCTCTTATTTCTAATTTAAATTATTTCCAGAGAGAGGGGCTGGAGCAGGGAGCAGAGACTTGTCTGCTCAGCCCTGAACTACTGCTTTCCTCTTGTCTGCAAATAGCAGCTCTGGAGGACAGGAGAAGAGGGTGTGAGGCTGTGGCTGACACTGCAGGACAGCAAAGGCAGTCAGCTCCCTTCTCTAGCCCTTCCTGTCCTGTCCATCCTCATCCCACTTGCTGCCTGGAGCAGAGGGCTTTTCTTTGTTTTGCTGTATGGTGGGAAGAGGTTGGAGTGAACACTGACTCAGGGCCAGCAGGTCACTGTGCTCATCAAGGCTTGGGATTCAGCTAACAGCAAAGGGAAGAAGGGAGTCAGCTAGAGCTCTACACATGGTCAGAATGGTTTGTGGTGAGGGAATGAGCTGCATGATGAAAGGGGGTGAATCCTTGGGGGAGGGGGGAGCAGCAGTGTGAGAAGTTCCTAATTTTGGGGAAGTGAAGGATGTGAATGCTTGAGGGAAGAGCAGTGCAAAAGGAGACGAATGTTTCGGGGAGTGGGGCGGTGAAGAGGGGTGAATGCTTTTGGGAAGACTGACATGAAAAGTGGTGAATACTTGAGGAGTTGAGGGGGATGAATACTGGGAGGAAGCAAGGAATGTTGAGGGACAGCACAAGAAAGAGCTAAATGCTGTGGGGAGAGGAGGGATGAATGTTGTCTTCCTCCCCCCCCCCCCCCCCCCGAAGACACATTTTGAATACTGGCAGCCGATAGCCTTTGCCCTCACTATGTCACAGGGGCCAACGGTCGGCCCCTGTGACAAAGTGAGGGCAAAGGCTATCGGTGCCATTTTGAATACTGGCAGCCGACGGCCAAAATGCAGGAGATCGCTCCCGGACCCCTGCTGGACTTTTGGCAAGTCCTGTGGGGGTCAGGAGGGTCCCCCAAGACTTGCCAAAAGTCCCTGGTGGTCCAGCAGGGGTCCAGGAGCGATCTCCTGCACTCGGGCCGTCGGCTGCCAGTAATCAAAATGGTGCCGATAGCCTTTGCCCTTACTATGTCACAGGGGCTACCGGTGCCATTGGTCAGCCCCTGTCACATGGTAGGAGCACAAGATGGCACCGATGGCCATGTGACAGGGGCTGACCAATGGCACTGGTTGGACGCTGTTTCCTGCAGTCAGCGAGCATAATACATTTAGATTGGACAGGACCAGTATCAGAAATAAATGTATGAAAAATATTTTAGTTATTACAATTAAGTTCATTTACTAGGTATGCCTGTACAGCATGATGATGATAATGATGATGCTTTGTGTTCATTGGATATCTCTGATATCAAATAATGTACTTAACATTCCAAATGAAATCATGCATTGTGACTGAATTACAACATACCTCATCTCTGTAACCTTTTAATGAGGTGCACAACATTTTTGTGCCCTATTTAGGACCTTTTACACTATCTATTATTCTTTTTTATTCCTTTCATCTTGAGTATGCAGTATGAAAGATGTTTTCCTATCTGCATTCCTGCTTACCACTGACAAGCTTGTACTAGTTATACATAAAGTTTTTCAGTGGTCCCCAAACCTAGTTTTTAGTTTTATATGATAGTACTATCATGAATGGTTTTATTAAATTTTAAATTGTATTTTATTATTTTGTAATTTATAGTTAAGTATATCAGGAGATATAAATCTATAGACCAGAGCTTTCCAAAGTGTGTGTCGGGACACATTAGTGTGTCGCCTGTAGTGTGGAGGTGTGTCGCCCGGTCCACAGGGCCGGCGGAAGCAGGGAACTATAGCAGGAAGATCGGCAGGCAGTGGTGGAGCTTACATCACCACGGTCCGAAGAAAAGGGTCACGTTCACTCCTCCTCCTTCCTGCCTGTGCAGCCCTGGAAGAAAAACGTTGCCGGAGCCACGTGGGCAGGAAGGAGAAGGAGCATCTGCTGCGTACAGAAGAAGAGCAGCATTAATGGGCCGTTGCGGATCCCACGTCGCGACGGCCCGAGAAGAGGAGGAAACCCGATAGCAGGGCCGCTGCGGATCCCATGTCGCGGCAGCCCGAGAAGAGGAGGAAACCCGATAGCAGGGCCGCTGCAGATCCCATGTCACGGCCAGGGAAGATCAGGGCCTCTGAAGAGCCCATCCTTTGGCAACCCATGCAGAGGGACAGCATGTGCCAGTGAGAGCCTGTGCTTGAGCAAGAGAGCATGTAGGAGTGAGAGAGCCTGTGTGTGTGAGAGTGAGACAGCATGTGCACGAGAGAGACAGTATGTATGTATGAGAGAGAGGCATGTGAGATTGCATGTGAGTGAGAGCCTGTGTGTGTGAGAATGTGTGAGATAGCGTGTGAGAATGAGAACCTGATTGTGTGTTTGAGGGAAGACAGATGGAGAGAAAAGAAATAGAAAAAAAGACCCTGTAAAAGGAATTGGCAAAAAAACAAGAAAGGAAAGATGGAAAAAAAAGCCTGTGACCAACCAATTAGAAAACTAAGATCAGACAGCAAAGGTAAAAAAAAAAAATTACTTTTTAGTGATTGGCACATGTAATCTTTGGGAATGTGCAAGAGTAGCACTTTCTCTATGCCGATCTCACAATGTACGAGATCAGCATGGAGGAAGTGGAAGCCTGCAAATATTTATTATGAGATAGGTTGTGTTGTGAAACATTTTATTTATGTATATATTTAAGGAAACATACATAAATTGTTGAAATACATTTTGTTCGTTTAACCTTTAACTTCTGGTTTGCTGGTAGACTGAATTACTGTGTCCCGAAATTATGTTTGTCTAAAAAGTGTGTCACCAACATGAAAAGTTTGGAAAGCTCTGCTATAGACCCTTACAGGGTTTTAATTCAATTATGTTCCATTTTAATTTAATTTGAATTTTATTTTATCATGAGATTTTGGCAATGAAAACAAGTGGATGGATGGGTGTAAAACAGGATTTATTGAAGCCTGCCCGACTCTGGCCGAGTTTCGCTCAAAGAGCTGTCTCAGGGGCTTACAAGCCACACAAATTGGCTTAAAACATCACAAGGTGAAGTGAAGAAGGAATAACACAGCAGGTTTCTTTCAAATAATATTCAGATCAAGTACTTTCAAAGCAGATCTTTAAAAGTATGGGTATTGCATACCGAATCAACGCTCAGCAAAGTATTAATGGCTTGTCCAACTTTTATGCAAACCGACGTGAAGTGTATATGATATGTTCAGTATACAAAAATGCCTAAATAAATAAATAAATAAATAAATAAATTTGCTTATATTAGAGACCTAGTGTATTTCATTTTAGTTCATGTATATTCATCATGCATATCCTGACAAAATGACTTGCTGTGAGGTCAATAGGATAGGTTTGGGAACCAGTGAGTTGCTTGCTATTTTAGGAAACTGTTCCTTATTTTAATTTTACTTTACCTATTTCTAAGCAGAGGGTTTAAATATCATTTATTGGTTAGAAACTCACCCTGATGTTTCCCTAATCCATGTCAGGAAGATTTCAACTGGTTCTGTATTATTTGCAGTGCTTTTCTGAAAAAAAAAAAAGGTGCTAGTACTCACATGCAGACTGCATGGTTTTGTTTTTTTTTATTTATTTTTATGAGAGACCACAAAGCTAATAAGTAGGTGGAGAAAAAGATGCTGGTACTCATTACCAGTGAGTATTCCCTGAAAAATAAAAGCCCTGATGATCTATGTTGGTCATAAGCACTAGTAAGGGAATATTTTTTTCTCTATTTCATACCCTCTTTCTTCCTCCCCTCTCTAGACAAGTGACCCAATAGAACTCAAGTTTTTTCATTGGTAAATATTGAAAGTTTCTTCCAAGACTAAACTTCTCAACAATGCTCTTCCATCAGCAAGGTTCACTACTGTAGTGGCAGTAGTCATTCCTTCTTTCCTGAAACTGAGTGGATCATCTTAGCAATAAAACCAATAGGCCAGTTAAAAAATATAAGGTACAATCTACATGTTATTGTTTGTAAGGATTTTGGGTGGACCCCTGGACTCTGTGGCAGATGACCATGCCCACAGGGGAAGGTCCGTGAGGGACCACAGGTCAGGCTCAGCTTAGGACACACACACAGTTTAGATCTTTTATTAGTGATGGTGAGCCACCAGAGGCGGTAGTGAGCTGGAATATAGCCTGGCTGGACTTGTAGTCCCTCAGGGTCTAGAACAGCGATCCCACAATAACTGTGCTGTAGTGAAGAGAAACTGATATCGTAAGTAGCAGCAGTGAATGCAGAGTTCAGGATTATAACCTCGTTGATAATGTACTCTCGCAGCGGTCTCTCAGTATGGAGCATAGGAGCTGAAGTAAAGGCACGTCCTCGAGGAGCGAGTACCTGGTTCCAGGGAACAGCTCTGAGAGAGATAGATGGTAACACACAGATGGTATAGGCAGCGGTGTCTTCCAGGCAGAAGTGAAGTCCAGGTAGCGAGTCCAGGAACATGGGCCCTCGAGGAGCGAGTACCGGTTCAAGACAGCGACCTGAAAGAGAAAAGAGAGAGAGGCCCCCGAGGAGCGGGTACCCCAATAGAGTAGTCCAAGTGAAGGCAGAGTAACTAGGTTCGGAGAGCGAAATCCCATCCGAAGGAGTTCCAACCTTGCCCGACCTTGCTAACTCGTAAGCTAGCAATCGCGTAGGCTATTTGTATCCTGGATGCAAGACATCATCACAGGGGGATGCCCCTGAGGTTCGCGCCACTGAAGGTACTTGAAGCAGGGCTGCATGGCACGTGCACCCTTAGGCAGCTGAACAGCATGGTGGGAGTCAGTGCCCAAGCCGGTCCGGGGATGCCGGAGAGGACGGCAGGAAGATGCTGCGGCAGCCAAACATCTGTCAACCGCAGGAGGAGTCGCCAAAAAGGTAAGGAGGGCGGAGTGGAGACATTGGGCAGCGACGGTCACAACAGTACCCCCCTTCAAAGGGCGATCTCCTCTTCGGGTACCAAGTTTCAGTTTTGAAGCATGCCCAAGGTGAAATTGACGGAGCAATTCTTTATCAAGGATGTTTGCCTGAGGCTCCCAAGAGTTTTCTTCAGGGCCGAAACCTTCCCATGAAAGAAGGTATTCAAGTGTTTTGCTTCTTCTTCAGACATCAAGAATCTCTTCAACCTTGAATTCAAGGTCTTCCTCTGCATTGATAACAGATGGTTCCTGAGTCTTGGAAGAAAATTCGCTGAGTATGAGCAGTTTTAAGAGTGAAACGTGAAAAGCATTATGGATGTTGAGTACAGGTGGTAGCTTCAGACTATAGGTGATGTTGCCAAGACATCAGAGGATTGGAAATGGTCCAACGTAGCGAAGAGCAAACCAAGTGGAGGGTAGCTTCAGTCTGAGGTGTTTGCTAGATAACCAGACTTTATCTCCAGGTTTGAAGTCTGGCGCTTGAGAATGGTGAGTGTCATAGTACTTCTTAGCATGATCACTCGCTTTGTTCAGCATGTCCTTTGTCTGAACCAGCAGGTTATGGATTTCATCAGCCATAGCTTGGGCTGCTGGGGACGTCACTGAGAGCTTCAGTGGAAGTGGCGGTGTTGGAGATCATCCATATACCACTTCAAAAGGTGTTGATCCAGTTGATGTTGCTGGATGAGAGTTGATGGCGAATTCAGCCCATGGTAGCAGTTCGGCCCAGTTATTCTGACGGGAACTGACGTAGGCACAAATGAACTGCTTCAAAGTTCTATTCATCCGTTCTGTTTGGCCATTTTATTGTGGATGATAGGCTGAGATGTAGTCTAGAGAGATGTCAAATAACTTGCACAAGGCCCTCCAGAATCTTGCCATGAATTGAGATCCTCAGTCAGAGACATGTGACTAGGTAGGCATTGAAGGCAAAATATGTGCATTATGAAGAGGTTTGCAAGCTCCAAGGCTGAGGATAAGCCGGGAAGCGCCACGAAGTGTGCCATCTTGCTGAAGCGATCAACTGTTACCCAGATGGTATTCATTCCTCCGGAAGGGGATAAATCGACTACAAAATCAGTAGCGATGTGTGACCAGGGCTGTTCTGGAAGTGGCAGAGGTTGCAGCAAACCCCACGGTTGGCCAGAAGCAGGTTTGTTCTTGACACAGTTGGTATAGGATGCCACATAGGAATAGGTATCCTTCTTGATTGTAGGCCACCAATATAACTTTTGGATTTTGAGCAGGGTACGGCGTTGACCAGGATGGCCAGCCAGCTTGGAATCGTGCGCCCAAAACAGCACCTTCTTCCTGAGGTGTTTTGGTACGATGGTCTTACCAGCGGGCACAGAATGGGTAGTTGCCAAAATGACTTTCTTCGGGTCAATTATATGCTGAGGTTCTTCAGGCATATCCTCCGAGAGAAAGGAGTGTGACAAGGCATCGGCTCTGGTATTTCTGTCTCCAGGGCGATACTTGAGCACAAAGTCGAAACAATTAAAAAATAAGGACCATCTGGCTTGTCTGTGGTTAAGACGTTGTGCATGGCGGAGATACTCTAGATTTTTGTGGTCCATGAATACGGTTATTTGATGTTGAGTGCCTTCGAGCCAAGGCCGCCATTCCTCGAATGCAAGCTTTATCACCAAAAGCTCTTTATCACCGATCCCATAGTTCTTCTTGGCTGGGGAGAATCGTCATGAGCAGAAGGAACAGGGACGTAAGGCTTTAGAGTTTCCTGTCTGGCTCAATACGGCCCCCACACCGACATCTGAAGCATCAACTTCAACAATAAAGGGCTTGTTGGGGTCAGGATGCCGGAAGCACGGTTCCGTGGAAAAGGCAGTCTTCAGATTCTCAAATGTGGAAATGGCCTCCGCAGACCATTTAGAAGCATTGGCACCCTTGCGGGTCATTGCGGTCAAGGGTACTGTTAAAGAAGAGTAGTTCTTAATGAAGCTTCTATAATAGTTGGTGAACCCCAGGAATCGTCTCAGGACTTTCAGGCTGGAAGGTTGGGACCAATTTTTGATACTCTCAAGTTTGTGAGGGTCCATCTGGAAGCCATCTTTAGACACAATATAGCCAAGGAAAGGCACTTAGTCTTTGTGAAATTCGCATTAAGAGAGTTTGGCGAAGAGCCAGTGTTCACGGAGTTGGTGGAGTACTTGTTTGACAACTTCAATGTGAGTGGGCAGATCCTGGGAGAAGATCAGGATATCATCCAGGTATACCACAACACTCTTGTACAGCAGGTCCTGCAAGATGTCATTCATCATGTTCTGAAATATGGTGGGTACATTACACAGGCCGAAAGGCATCACTAAGTACTCGAAGTGGCCGTCTCGAGTACTGAAGGCTGTTTTCCATTCGTCACCACTACGAATGCGAACTAAGTTGTAGGCCCACTTCAGGTCGAGTTTTGAAAATATTTTGGCCCCTTGAAGTCGGTCAAACAGCTCCGAGATTAAAGGCAGGGGGTAGCGGTCTTTAATTGTGATCTCGTTCATTCCTTGGTAATCGATACAAGGACGTAGGGTACCGTCCTTCTTCCCCACAAAGAAAAAGCCGGCTGGAGACTTTGATGGTCTGATAAATCCCTTCTGTAAGTTCTCCTTAATATATTCAGACATCGCCTTGTTCTCAATTGCTGAGAGAGGATAGACACGTCCTTTAGAAGGTTCAGTATTGGGTTTCAGTCTTATGGCACAGCTATAGGACCTATGCAGAGGAAGGATGTCAGCAGCTTCTTTGGAGAACACATCACTAAAGGATGCATATTGGGGCGGCAGTCCAGGTATCGCTGGAGTCGTAGGCATGCAGATGACAGGAGCAATCTCCTTAAGGCACTTCCCATGACACTCTGGGCCCCAGCGGGAGAGTTCCAAGGATGCCCAGTCAAATTGGGGTTGGTGCACTTGCAACCAGGGTAACCCCAGGACGACAAGGTGCATGGTCTTCTCTAACACAAAGAAGGGTATTGACTCCATATGGAGAGCTCCGGTGCAGAGAGTCACTGGTATAGTTTGGCAAGTCATGTCGCCCGGGCCGGCACCACTGCCTCGCTTTTTAACTCAAGGGAGGTCACTTCATAAGAACACTTCATAAGAACATAAGATATGTCATACTGGATCAGACTAAGAGAGCATCAAGCCCAGTATCCTGTCTTCAACAGTGGCCAATCCAAGTCATAAGTACCTGGCAAGTACCCAAACATTAAATAGATCCCATGCTACTAATGCCAGTAACAAAAGTGGCTATTCCCTATTGATTAATAGTAGAGATGTGAATCGGAACCAGAACCTGATCGGTTCCGGTTCCGGTTCCAATTCAAAATCTTAAAATTTTTATCGTCCGGCTCGATTTTTTTTTTGTTATTGGCTGCGCCCGATCCGATAACAAAAAAACCCTCCCCCACCCTCCCGAACCCCCAAAAACCATTTTAAAATTACCTGGTGGTCCAGTGGGGGCGAAGGGAGCGATCTCCCGCTCTCAGGCCATCGGCTGTGTTAATAAAAATGGTGCTGATGGCCCTTTGCCCTTACCATGTGACAGGGAATCCGAAGACATGGATGAAGGACAGCTGGGTACCTGAATGTAATCTGTTTTGAAGTGTCAGTACTAAATTTACGAGAGACAGGTATAATCAGCAGCATGCTCGTGCAACTACATATACTAGTTAAGTTAGCCAGATACATTTATCCAGTTAACTTTGCCAGCTGGCCAGTAGCTGAATATGGACCTCATATATTTAATATTAATAAAAATGAACTGATAGATTCACAATCCTGTTTTAATCATTCTATGAGTAGTAACTTTGGTGAACCTTCCTTGTTCCAAATTGCTCTTCTCTCTCCCTGGACAAATTTCTTAATTCAACATTGGAATTAAACAAACAAAAACCCTTTGAACCAATTAATTAGAAAGCACTGTATCAGTAGGAGATTAATAATATATTATAGGCATCATATTGTCCCTTGCTGCCATATATTTTTCTCTCTAGTTTTCCATCACTAATTACTAGGATAGAACACAAATTACTTTTTACATGCAAGGTCTAATAATGGACAGCAATCAATAGTAATCTTTCCAGAAGATAGAGAAAGACTACAGAGGATGCTGTAGAAGAACAATTTAATGAGATGGTGAAAAAAGTATTTTAGCTCTCTGGTAATGGGTACATTGTGAATGTATTTTAAATCCCTTTTCACACTGCCCTTACATAACCTTTTGTGGTCAAATATCTTTACAATAAGAGTCCATGGGAAAGGTTCCAAAAAAAAAAAACATGAGGGGGGGGGGGTCTTTTATAGACTGTATAGTAAGTATACTACTTGAATAATTTGCCAATTCAATCTAATGGGCAGGTATAATAAATAATCTATTTAGCAGCCAGGTTGAAAAATGCACATCTATAGGAATTATGCATAATAGGAATTGCTGTGCAGTGTGAATTCTTTTCCTTATTGCTTCAGTATAGTTATTTTGGTTTTAAAAAATCATTTTGAGCATCCTTACTGACAATGTTTTGCAATAAATAAGGAATTTCAGATTAGAGCAGGAAGTAAAGAGAGATAATGTTTATCTTCTCCTCTGGACCCTTATTTTCTCTTCTAGTAAAAATGCAAGCATTACTCAAGGTGTTTCCTGTTACGCCCATCGGTCGCAGACGACTGTGACCGCTGTTGCTCACCTCTTGTTTCCCTGCTTTGACTTTGCTGGGTGAACTGGCCGTCTCCGCCAGCTATCGCTGGCCTGCTTGCTCTTGTTCCCAGGCCTCCCTGGTCGGCGGGGATGCTGCCGACTGCCATCTTGCCCTCGGAGTCCCTTAGGCGCATGTGCTCTCAGGCCAGTCTTAAGCATGTCATTGCGGGAACTTCAGGGGCATCCCCCCCCCCCCCCCGGATGATGTCAATCTTCACAGACTCTTAAGCCAGCTGGTCCTGTCTGCCTATGACTTGGCAACAAGTTCCCTCATTGCTGAATCCGCTTCGCTCACTACGGACTTCCGTTCCAGCTCCTGCTTCTTTGGCGTGAGACATCCCGGGTACCCGCTCCTCAGGAGCCCTTCCTCGTCTCTGGCTATCCGCTCTTCGAAGGGCCTTACGCTCTGGACTGCTGCCTGCCCCGTTCCCCGGGGCTTCACCTGGAACCATCACTACTGTGAGTACTCTGTCTGCAGACCACTACTGTATCATCTCTAGTGAGGAATCCTCATCGGTGTTACCTGCCCTGCGGACCACTACTGTATCATCTCTAGTGAGGAACCCTCATCGATGTACCCAGCTCTGCGGACCACTACTGTATCATCTCTAGTGAGGAACCCTCATCGGTATACCCTGCTCTGTGGACTACTACTGTATCATCTCTAGTGAGGAACCATCATCGATGTACCCAGCTCTGCGGACCACTACCGTAATATCTCTAGTGAGGAACCCTCATCGGTATACCCCCGCTCTGTGGACCACTACCGTATCATCTCTAGTGAAGAACCATCATCAGTGTACCCCACTCCACGAACCACTACCGCATCATCTCTATTGAGGAGCCTCATTGGTGTACTCCGCTCTGCGGACCATTGCCGTATCATCTCTACTGAGGTATCCTCCTTGGGTATCCCCCACATCTAAGACTCGGTGGCACCTCCGTGCTTGAGTGACATTCTCCTGCACTCCCCACTCTGCGGGCAGTGCCACTCTACTTCTTTAATAAAAGACTCTAGTTTTCTATCTATGTCTGACGTCAGCTGAGACCTCGCCTCCCAACGGTGAGGCTCATAGGGCTCCTCCCTGTGGGGGTTACCATCTCTCATCTCGGCCCAGGGCCCACATACCTACAAATCCTAACATTTCCATTTGTAAAATAGGTTTCTATGGACCTATTGATGTTGAGAATGGAATATTATGCTTAGTAGCCTGTCCAAGGAAAACAGAAGAAAAATTGAGACTATAACTTGTATTAGTTAGTAACTGGTCAGAATTTGAAGAAATATCACAAGTATCACAAGATGAAGTTGAGAAACTGATAAATCAAATGAACCCTGCCACCCACGTAATTGACACCATTCCCATTACCGAACTAAAAAAACTAACCAACACAATATCCCCAACCCTAACTAAGATAATCAACCTCTCACTTGATGAAGGAGTAATGCCAGATACCCTGAAAGGAGCCATTATTAAACCAATAATTAAGAAAAAGAACCTTGATCCACTAGTTCTCAATAACTATAGACCAGTCTCAAACTTACCCTTACTAGCCAAACTAATCAAAAAAACAGTACAAAAACAATTGTCTAAACATATAGAATGTAATAACATATTCTACCCAAACATTACAGTACTGAAACACTGTTATTAGCTTTATCTGATAATATCCTAAGAGGTTTTGACACAGGAACACACTACATTCTAGTTCTATTAGGTCTCTCCACAGCATTCGACACAGTAAATCACAAAATTCTACTCAATAGGTTGAAAGAAATAGGTCTCACTAATAAAACAATAAAATGGTTTGAATCATATCTAAACAATAGATGTTTTCAGGTACAAATCAATAGTACACTCTCGGACAAAGTCACTCTGCTAACCGGTGTCCCACAGGGATCAGCCCTGTCGACAACACTCTTTAACATTTATCTTCTCCCGGTATGTCACCTACTAGCGGGACTTGGAATCACACATTACTTATATGCAGACAATATACAGTTACTGCTGCCAATTGTAAACACCATTGAAGATACAATGAAACTTGCCAATGTGTATCTTGAGATAATTAAACAGCTCTTAAATCAGATGGAACTGGTAATAAACATTGACAAAACAGAATTTTTACACCTTGAACGTAAAAACATACATCAAATTCAACCAACAGTCATAATTAAAAACAACCAAACCATTGAGCTAGCAACAAAAGTACGAAATCTAGGAGTAATAATTGACCCTGAACTAAACATGAAACAACACATCTCATTGAAAATAAAAGAAGGATATGCGAGACTAATGATCCTGAGAAGACTAAAACCTTTACTAACGCTAAACAATTTCCGCACAGTTCTGCAGGCCATGATATTCGCAAGTACAGACTACTGCAACTCACTACTTTTAGGACTACCACAATCTACAATCCGGCCACTACAAATATTACAAAACTCGGCTGCTAGAATTTTGACTGGTAAAAAAAAGAATGAACACATTACAGGAACGCTTGCTGATTTACACTGGCTCCCAATTGAACAAAGGATTCAATATAAGGCATTATGCATAATATACAAACTAATCCACAATGAAAAAGTTGAATGGCTCAACACTGCACTGCGTGTACATGTCCCGCAAAGAAACCTAAGATCTGCTAATAAGGCTCTACTAACTGTCCCCTCTGTCAAAACAGCACGCCTCACGCAAGTTAGGGAGAGAGCACTTTCACTGGCAGGCCCCGTGCTATGGAACACCATGCTACTCGAACTAAGGCTGCAGAGTAATTTCAAAATATTCAAAACCAATCTGAAAACCTGGCTTTTCAAACAAGCTTTTTATAATGATAAAGAGAAGGAAAAAAACAGTTGACTGATAAGGACGCACCAAACTAAAAGTAGTTACTTGTAAGCTACAAATGCACATTAATGTTAAATTCAAACCGCCTAATATGATCCCAACAGACAAGCCTAATTTACACACATAGTTTTTTTTTAATGAATTGTTACAGCACTATGATGGCACATGATTAATTTGTAATCTATACCACTCACATTTTCATTAGCGTGCCTTGCTGTAAACCATTGTGATGGTCATCTAACTTAACGACGGTATAGAAAAGTTTTTAAACAAACAAACAAACAAACAAATAAATAAATAAATAAATAAATAAATATATTATAAAATAAAGAGCAGTATACAGTAGAAGTTCTTAAAGAGAAAAGCAAATATGCATTGATAATGTTTTTATTTCATTTAGGGGCAATTCACTAAAGCAGTGCAAGATGGAGGAAGAAGAGTAGGAAGGGGAGGGGTGGAGGAGGCAACTAGGACCATGGGTCAAGAGGGGCATGAAGGACATCAGCAACTGACAGGAGGATAAGAAAAGTAGGAAGAGTGAGTGGCATGGCAGAGAAACTTCCAAGCTCATCCAAAGGCTCTACCCAACAAAACACAGATAGAGGGGTCCATGCATGCTTTTTACCCACAGTCTTTGCATCAATTTCCAAAGGGCAAGTACACCAAGAGTTTTACTTTGAACATTTCTGTGAGTAAAAAGTATGCCTGGTCAGTTGCTCCTGCTTTTTGTGTGGGCAGAATGTTGCTTGAAAAGTATATGCATAGATTTGAAAGTGCAACTTAAGTGGGTCCCTGAGAACACCTCCTCTCGTAGTGGCTAAAGGCCCATGTGTTCTTCCACAACACACAGAATTGTACCTGCATTGAGGGTGGGAAATTTCCAGAGCCAATTTGACAATTGCTTGACAGAGAAGGAAAATGGTATGCTGCTGGAATGCAAAGTTTTCAATGGCACAGAATCCATAAGAAGCGCCAATGCAGTTAAGCAAAAATTCTGGAGCCAAGATCACCTGCTTGGGCATCCAGCAACATATAGTGGAGCACATAGAACATTTCATCAGGAATGGAAGTCACGAGCTTTTCCTTAAAGTGTCACAGATAAAAGCACATCAGTCAACGACTGCTGGAGGCAATCCCTGTCCTATACAGGGTAGAATCTGATTAGCACCTCATGGTCCTCATGGAACCAGAGGATCTAGAATGACTGCCTAAGGAGACATCAAGTAAGACTTGGTCACATCTCTGAAAAGTACCAACTTTTTCTGAAGAAAGACTCCAATCCCAAAAAGGATCCTTTACTTACTGGCCTTGGCCTGGGAGGGAAAGGAGCAATGTAGGTCCTGGGGTGGAGGAGGAAGAAGGAGTGAGGGAGGGAATGATGTTTAGGTTTTGTAGTAGGATTATGTCTGAGAGTGATGACTGAAAGCTCAACACATTGCTAGTAGCAAAGCCAGTGGTCCATTCACTTAATTCTTCCTTCTCTTGCTTGCACAAGTCTGAATGTTATTCTGGTGGATTCTGGCTCTTTGCAGGCTGCATCTATGTTATCCCAAATGTCTGCTGTCTTTCTTTCTCTGTCTATGCTTCTCTCCATAGAAGAGCAAGAGACAGCCTCCACCATAGAAACAGAGAAGCGCAAAGGCAGAAAAAGAATGTATGGCCTATTTAGTCTGTCCATCAGCCCAATTCAGCTTTACAATTCACATCTCACCTTCAGAAATCTCCTGTGTTTATCCCATGCTTTTTTGAATTTTGCTTCCACCACCTCCTCTGGGAAGCTGTTCAATATATTCACTACCCTCTCTATATACAAAATATTTGTTAAGATTTCTCACCCTCATCCCATGACCCCTCATTCTATAGTCCTGGGGGAATTCTGCGCTACTGCGGCATGCAGAATTTTCACAGAATTCCCCTCCATTCACAGCAAAGAGGAAGATCCCGGCGCGTCATTCGCAGTGAAGAGAAAGGCCCTGCCACACCATGAATGGAGCGTGCATCGTTCGCAGTGAAGAAGAAGGCCCATTTTACGGCCAAGGGGAAGGCCCCTGTGTGCCACGCTCTGCTCGGGGTGAAGAGGAAGGCCCCAGTGTGAGTGAATGTATGTAGAGAGGTATGTGAGGGGAGGGATGAGAGAAAGAGAGAGAGCAGGGGGATGCGAGAGCAAGGGGATGAGCAGGAGCGTGTGAGAGAGGGGAGGGGGAGAGAGAGCAGGGGTGAGGGAGGGTGAAAGAGCAGGGGGGATGATAGAGACCTGGGAGGGTAAGTAGGGGTGCGTGAGAGAGAGCAGGGGTGTACTTGAGTGTGGGTGCCAGAGAGAGGGAGCCTATGTGAGGAGATTGTGAAGTAGTTGTATGTGTGTGAGAGATTGGGAGCTGGTGTGCATGAAAATGGGATCATGTGTATGTGAGGGTGCTAGCCTGTGTGAAGGGATTGTGCATGTGTGAGAGAGTCTGTGTGAAGGGGTGCATGAGAGAGAGACATAGGTAGCCTGTGTGATGGTGTATATGTGAGAGAGAAAGGGAGCTCATGTGGGTGTGTATGCAAGAGAGAGGGACCCTGTATGAGGGGATGTATGTGTGCGAGAGACTGAGGGAGCTTGTATGAGGATGTGTGTATGTCCACTAGATAGAGGGAACATGTGTGTGAGAGAGGGAGGGACAGAGGGAGCCTGTGTCAGGGGCAGTACTGAGAACGGGGTCAAACTCTGGGAGTGCTGATAGAGTGGAGGGGGCTGAGCCTAGAGGTTGAGGGGAGAGATACTGGCAGGTGGAGGAGTTGGGGCCTGAGAGGGCAAAGTGGCCAGGGGAGTAGGGAGAGTGAGTGGAAGGGACAATCTTACAGTGAATTTCTAGGGAAATTCTGCTCAAAATATTTTAAATTCTGTATCTTTAAGTAATAATTTTTCAGTATTAATTTAAAATGTAATTACTTTAAAACTGTCATGTAAATTGTGTTATTTTGACCAATATAAAGTTTGCAGAAATTTGCTGAATTTTAAGTTTTTGTGGGCAAAATTTTAATTTTTTTTGCACAGAATTCCCCCAGAAGAATGAGCCTTCTTTAAGTTGAAAGAGGCTTGCCTCCTGTGCATGGAAACCTTAGAGATATTTACATATCTCTATCATATCTCCCATAATTCACTTTTCCACTAGAGCAGGGTTTCCCAAATCTGTCCTGGGGACCCCACAGCCAGTCGGGTTTTCAGGATATCCACAATGAATATGCATGAGATCAATTTTACATATATGGAGTCTCCATGGTTTGCAAATATATCTCATGCATATTCATTGTGGATAGAGATGTGAATCGGAACCGGAATCGGTTCAGATTCCGGTTCAGATTCACATGTGGGTTTTTTCCCATCGGGCCCGTTCGCGTTTTGTTTATCGGCTGCCCAGCCGATAAACAAAAAACCCACCCCAACTCTTTAAAAGTAACCCCTTAGCTTCCCCCACCCTCCTGACCCCCCCAAAACCTTTTTACAGGTACCTGGTGGTCCAGTGGGGGTCCCGGGAGCGATCTCCCGCTCCGGGCCATCCTCCGGCTACCGGGCCGTCCTTTGCCCTTACCTTGTGACAGGGTATCCGTGCCATTGGCCGGATCCTGTCACATGGTAGGAGCACTGGATGGCCAGCGCCATCTTGTGCTCTTACCATGTGACAGGGGCTGACCAATGGCACCGGTAGCACCTGTGACATAGTAGGGCAAGGCTATCTGCACCATTTTGGTTCCTGGCATCCGATGGCACGAGTGCAGGAGATCGCTCCCGGACCCCCGCTGGACCCCCAATGACTTTTGGACAGCTTGGGGGGGGGGCCTTCTGACCCCCACAAGACTTGCCAAAATTCCAGCGGGGGTCCGGGAGCGACCTCCTGCACTTGGGCCGTATTGCCAGTATTCAAAATGGCGCCGGCACTACCTTTGCCCTCACTATGTCCCTCAAGGATCAGCTCTTTCATCAGCATTATTTAACATTTATTTGGTTCCTATAGTAGAGAAATCACTTATATTTCAATCACTAGATATGATGCTTTTAAGACTAGAGTTGAGCTTTTCAAATTCGTGAGGAAGTTGAAGATTATTGATCTTTTTTCTAATACACCAGCAACTACAGATAATTCTATTGTGAAACCAATAAGTAAATGGATGCCAGGTGGACCCCCGAATCCGATTATTCATACATTTGAGACATTGATATTAAAAGATATCATAGTTAAAGAAAAAAGTTTCAGATATAAACATAACATATCAGTCTTGGAGAGAGAAGCTATTACTAGATTGAGGAATGATCAATCAATAGTAATAAAACCGGCAGATAAAGGAGGTGCTATTGTTGTCATGGATAAGCCAAAGTATATCAAGGAAATAGAAAGGCAACTACTCGATACTAACTTTTATGAAAAATTAAAGAATGACCCTACGGGTAAGATCAAAAAAGAGGTTGATAAAATCATATCGATTGGTGAATCAGGCAATTATTTAACCAGAAAAGAAATAAATTTCCTGACGGTAGAATTTCCTGTAATGCCAGTTTTATATGTCTTGCCAAAGATACATAAATCTATCACAGATCCACCTGGAAGACCCATCATCTCTGCGAATGGCTCACTTATGGAACCACTGGCTATTTTTATAGACACTTTTTTGCGACCACATGTTCCCAAAATACCATCCTTTATAAGAGATTCAGCCCATATGATTACCTTACTCATGGAGTTGAAAATTGATGATAGTGAAATCATTTTGGTGACTTTAGATGTAGACTCACTATACACCAATATACCACAGGAGGAGGCGATTAAAATTGTAGAAAATATCATTCATAAGTACAATAGTGACTCCCGGATACCAAACCAACTTATCTTAGAGTTAGCCACAATAGCGTTGAGAAAGAACTTTTTTTCTTTCAATTGTGAATATTATGTACAAATTAAGGGAGTAGCGATGGGGTCACCTATGGCCCCATCAATTGCGAATCTTTACGTTGCGAATTTTGAAAGAATGTTTCTAACAGATCATAGGTACAAGACTAATGTCCTACTATGGAAAAGGTACATTGACGATGTGTTTTTAATTTGGAGAGGTAGTGAATGTGAATTACAAAGTTTTGTGGAATGGCTCAATGGACTTGATTCAAATTTACATTTTAAAGTGCAGTCTGATTCAAAAGAGATCTCATTTTTGGATATATTGATAAAGAGGGATCATATAGGTTTTACCACTGATGTTTATCGAAAACCCACAGATAAGAATAAGTTTTTAGTTTACGACAGTTATCATAACAAATCACTCATAAAAAATTTGCCATATAGTCAATTCTTACGTCTAAAAAGATTATGTACTGATAATAAGACATTCAGAAAGAGATCTGAAGAAACAAAGGCACGTTTTCTAGAAAAAGGTTACCCAGAGAATTGTATTAATGAGTGTTTTGTTAAGGCAGACAAACAACAGCGTGACACATTGTTAAAGAAAGGAAAGAAAAGTGACAAAAAGAATAGGATAATTTGTCCACTCACATTCACAGGTCTTTCACATAACATTACTCAAGTTATTCGAAAGCATTGGCACATATTACAAGTACTCCCAGCATTCAGTGACAAACAAATAATGGTGGCCAATAAAAGAGAAAAAAATCTTAAAGAATTACTAGCACCATCAGCACTACCTATTATAAAATCAAAGCAAAATGTAATAGTAGGACATCGCCCTTGTGGAAATTGTAGTGTTTGCTATGTGAACCTTAAGACGCAGAGCTTGGAGATTAATAATACGAACAAGATCTATAAGTTGTATGATTCTACAAATTGTAAGAGCTCTGGAGTGATCTATGTAGCTATCTGCCCTTGTAAAAAATGGTACATAGGTAAAACAATCAGGCAATTTAACAAAAGGGTCATTGAGCACAAGAGTGCGATAAATAGATTAAGTGAAGGGAAACCTTTAGTCACACATTGCATTGAAACTGGACACAAATTTTCAGATTTTAGGTTCTGCGTCATCCAAAAACCAATGGTACACTGGAGAGGCGGCGATTTTAACAATTTACTTTTAAGAAATGAACAGAGGTTCATTTTTGAATTTAATACCATGACACCGAATGGTCTCAATAGTGAAACTGATTTAGCAGTTTATCTGTAAAAGACTTTTTTGTATTCGCAGCAAATATGGATACTGTACATTTGAGATTATCTACTCTATTGAGTTTGTTTTTATAGTGATTCTGAATCATTTTTTAATCTGTTGTGTCATATATGGTATTTATTCGATTTTTTAATCATTTTTTGGAGTCTTAATATTCATATATATTTAGGTTATTGAATTATATTGTTTTTATTATTTTTTCAAATTGATTTATTTTTTGGATTGTGACTGGAGTCTGGTTATTTATATTATTAATATTTTTTCATGATTTTAAAGATTTTTATCTGCTTAAATTGTCCTTCAAATGTCATATTTCAAATTTATATAATATTAATATTGGTATGGTTTACGTTACTAAATAGTAATTTATCCCTTGAATAGACTTTTAGGTGGTGGATATCCTCCATTGTGTGTCATGGTATCTCTTAAAATTTGAATATGCACCTGTGCGCACCCTGATTGACAGATCATGCAAATTGATGTTTTTGGCGCCAAAATACTGCGTAACTCGCGATATTTTGCTACTTATACTGCGACTGATGGCAGCCGAAAAGTTAGTAGCAGAATGATGTTGGATACGTTCCGCAGGTATGAGTGCAAGAGAATCGCGATTATCAAGTGTTGTTAGTGTTGAATGCATCTAGGATTCATTTTATATTATGTGAAATAGAGAGATACATTATTCTTCACAATTTGCATTTGTCTGATGGCTAGGATACACTAGTGCTGATCGTGTACTTGTAAGCATTCTAAAATGGATAGTGAATGGATGGAAACAATAAGAATGATTTCACTGATATTTAAATGGTACTCTCGGCGTGAGCTGTTGTAGGATGTGATATTTATTAATTAAAATTAAGCTGTATAGTTGTAATGATGTTGCATGTAGTCTTTCTGATTCACATTTTGAACTTGTAAATATGCGCTAGTGTTCAACTCGTTCATTGCTATGTATGTTTTGGTGCCATTTTTTTGCGAGTATCGCTACTTAGACTAATACTTTCAGTTTCTGTAGTTGTGAGTAATATGGTTGTTGTATTGAATGTTTTAGATAAGAATGGATGACAAGTGCGATGTGTTAGTGTTTGATGTTTTTAGAAGTATCCACTGTTAGGAAGTCAATGCACGAGTTCCTCATAAGGTAGTGAAGTACTTGTGACTGATAATTAGAATTGAAGTATGCGTTAGCTTGCAGTAAGTTATGCTGAGATCCACAGCGTTAGTGGTTGTCAACACTGCATATGATTATGTTGGATTGAGTGAGTGACAAGTGCGCTGTGTGAGTGTTTTTTAAGAAAAAATACTGTAAGCATTTGTCGCTGCAATGCTTGGTCGATTTATGATTTTAATTTATTAGTGATCTATACTGATTAGAAAACTGTGGTGTTATTTAAAAATACCTGCAGCTAATTAGTTAAAACATATTTATGAGTGAATTAAGAGATTTGGATGTGTTCCGTGTTATTTAATTTTATATAAATGTTGAGCTATCGTTCCAATGATATGGCATATTTACTTTTAATCTCCATCTAGGAACTAATATATATCTTTACGTGAATTTGCAACAGTGTGACATGTGAAAGCAGCCCAGCAGGCATTTTTTCAAATCCTGCCGATTGAAGTAAGATCTATATTATACAATTAATGATATATTATATACAGACTCCAATCTACTTTTTTACTTTTTTACTTTTTTATTATGTACTCCAATGTTAATGAGTCAGCCTCTCCGGTTCCTTTGAATTTTTTTTCCACCTTATAATTTCTGTCTACACTTCTCTAATGTTTGCATACATTCTATTTATATATTATCCATGAGTTCATATAGTTATTTATGTTGTAAAGTTCATGTTTTTAAGCTGTTGTTCTTTGAATTTTTTTATTTATACATGTATTTTATTTTATAATTTGATAAGTACATTTATACATGTTTTAATAGTATTCATGTTGGTAGTGTTCACACTTATACATGTATTTTTTTTATGATTTGAGTATGTACATCTATACATGTTTTTATGATTTTAATTTTTAATATGTCATTGTGTAATTTTGATTTTTATTGATATATTGTTTTGTTGTAGTTGCCCCTGAGGCAGCTCTACGAGCGAAACTCGGCCAGAGTCGGGCACATAATAAAGGGCTTCGTGTGATCATCCGATTCCTATTGTTTTCACTCTAATACAGCCAACTGGATCGGTTTCCGATTTGCTTTTTGGGTCCATCCAGTTTTTTCTCCCATGTAACTCTGTTGGGGATAACCCTGAAGCCAGACTACAAGAGGTTATTAGCATCCTTCAGAAATGGTTCCTTGCTCACCGCTTATTTCTTTACATGAAGAAAACTCAAGTTCTTGGGGTGGGCAAGGGGTTCAACTTCACAAGGCTAAAGGAGGTTAGGATCTCCGAATCCCTCTCAATGCCATTTTGATCTGAAATTAAAATTCTGGGTGGTTTTTTTTTAGTTGCTGAGCTATCCTTGAAGCAACAAGTTGCCTATATAGCCAGGACAGTTTTTTACAAACTTTAGTTCACCCATTGAAAATGCTGCTACCGGCTTCGTTTTTCCAGATGGTTGTTCAAAGTGTTGTGCTTTCCCACTTAGATTACTGTGCTTCCCTGTATATGGGTCTCCCAGATAAGCTGATACATGTATTATAGTTGATACAAAATGCTTATGCCCGAGTAATATCAGGGCAGTCGCAAAGAGAACATATAATGCCCATCCTGAAAGAACTGCATTGGCTTCCATTTAAATGGAGGTATAGTTCAGGATAATCACCATAGTCTTTAAACTACTGAGATTTACTACCTCGTGTATTTTCAAAAACTATCTTGAATGATACACCCCTGGTCATGCTCTACGATCACAGGAAACCCAGCTCCTAGTGACTAATATGTTCAAGAAATTTAGGCTGATTTATACCAGGAGGCACACATTCTCCTCTGTGGCTGCATTAGAGTGGAACAAGCTCCCAGTTACTCTCAAGCAGCAACAGGACTTCAAACTTTTCAGAAAAGCAGTGAAGGCAATATTGTTTCATGAGGCATTTAACTGAGTTGGCAATTTATGTTTTAATTTGTCATATTTTTTGTAATATGTAATTGATCTAATTGTGTACTGTATGGTCTACAATTTTTAAATATGTTTTTATGTAATCCACACTGAACACGTCTGGAGGTTGCGGAATATAAATAAACATTTTAAAAAATCACTTGCTTGAGTATGCTAGTGAACTGATAATAAGTCAAAGGAGACCTGTCATTGTGTACCAAGAATTTTCCACCTACTGCTGGACATATGCACAGGAAATTCCATGGGCCCCTTGCCTTTCTTATCCTCACCAAGAAATTAGTATCTGGATTGCCCCAACCCATCAACTTTTGGAAGAAGAAAAATCCAGCTATGTGTGAATATACTTTTTCCAGAAAGTATCCAGATCATTTTCCACATATTATGAATTGAATCATGGCCACGTCCAGCACTGGACCAGTTTCCCACCTGCATGCCCACAGAAAATAGGACACAACATCTCTGCCTTTCTTGTACGCTGTCCAGGTTGTCAGGGCCACGGAGGCCTTAAACCTTTCCCAGGCATCATTTGTCCAAGCCTCAAAAGATAATCTGGGGCAACTGCTTTCTTGTCTTCCACCTGAGGGGCCAAGCGTTGAAACAGGTCCCCACTTAGAATGAGAAAGGCATTAACTGTAGAATTCTCGACACCCAGTACATGTCTCACCCTAGCAGTAACATTCCATCTAAGATATAATAATATAAATGTATTTAAGAGTGCATATACCTGCTCACATTTTGCAGACTGCCTATTGATAACCTCGACCATACCTATCTCAGAAGAAAACCTTCCTATCCTGCAACCTGTGACCCCAGATTGCAAGAGTCACAACTAAAGAAAATTGTTCCAAGAAGGTCATGTTCCTCATTATCCCAGCCATAACCCATTCTACAGGCCAACTCTCAGCACACCATGTGCCCAGCCAATATAATGTGAAATTGAAAGCTCCTGCAGAATCAGAATACAACTCTGTATCTCTGTTGGTAACCTACTCTTCCTGCATGACACAAACCCCATTGAATGTTTCCAAAAAAGTGCCCCATAGGACCAATTCCTCCCTAATTCTTTTGGTCACTCTAATTAAATGATGACCACACCTGCTATTGATGCTGACAACCTCCTAATGATATCCCACCCCGTAGGGATCACCCTGCACGTGAAATTCAGAGAACTGATCAAATAGGTCTAAATTGAACTGTCTTCCAGTGTTTCTGAAATTTAGCCTCTTGTTAAATGAGATACCATTTCCACAGAATCATATTCTATTCCCAAAAAATGTAAGGTTGGAAATAAAGCCCTCTGTTTTGCCTGAAGTAATGGAAATCCCAAAATGTTTAGCCACCTTTAGGAAACCTTGCAATAAATCCTCATAAATACTCGCATGTGCCCGGCCTATGAAATGGAAGTCATCTAAATAATGGACCATGTATCCCAGCCAGTGAATTGTGCTGTCACCCAGTGAACAAATGTGCTGAATGCATTGAAATAAGCACATGAAATAGCACACCCCATAGGGAGTCAATCATCAAAGTAATAAAAACCCTGAAATGTAAATCCCAAAAGTGGGAAATTGTCAGGGTATATCTGCAACAGTCAGAATGTGGACTCAATGTCAGCTTTGGCCAGTAAAGCTCCTTTTCTAGCTCTTTTAACCAAAGCCACTGCATTCTCAAAGAAGGTGTAATGTACAGACCACTGCTCCTTGGAAACAAATTCATTCACGGAGGCTACAAGAGGAAATTACAAATTTAGAATCAATCGAAATTTGCCAACCTCCTTTTTTGGCACAACCACAAGCAGAGACAAATGCATTTCTCTGAAAGAAGGAGAACCAAACGAACCTGCTTTACGCACCAACTGTAGCTTGCCCTCTACCTTATCCCTAACCAGATCAGGAAAACAACTTGCAGTCCTTGAATTTTTACAATAACCACCAGATTCTTTGTCCATATAAGGAATTTGAAATCCGTGCCTGAACCCCACCCTTAAAATGATCAACGCCATTTTATTCAGATATGCCGCAAGCCAACTTTTCATGGTATCCAAAATAATAGACATAATAAGATCTCACGATTTGACTCCCTGACCGGACCCTATCCTTAGCCTCTTTCCACATTTGGAATCAGAATGACTTGCTCCTCAGATGCAGCAGGCATGATGAAATTTCTAATATGTCAATTTTGTATTGATAAATCATTACACATTATTGGTTACATATTCCTTTAAACAATCTAAATAAAAGAGAATAGGAAACAACATAACATTTGAGACCAGTTTCCTTGGTTTCATGCAGTCTGTTGAATATTTTTTAGTTATAGGCTTAGATGGAGAGAACTGAATAACCTAGGTTCTGATTCAGCACTGGAGCGTTTTTGTTTTCTCCTGACCTGACTATAAGGCTCCTACTGTTGCTGGGAGCATCTATTTTGTGCCAGCAGCAACAAAACAATGTTAGTTCATTAGAGTTCTTAACTGTTAGGTTGTTGAGAGTTTAATAATTTGTTGAAAGTTGAGATAGTTGTATAAACATAGTTATCTGAATGCAACACTTTGAAATAATGCAATTAAGAGTTAATTTAATGGACTGTTATCACCTGAGTCCTAATTATTGCCTTTTCATGGGCTACTTCATGCTTTTCTGGCATAGATTCAGAAAGCTCCTCTATGCAGTAGTTATTTAGTCTCAAAAAAGGTCTAAATTGTAACACTTAAAATGTTGATGCATTTCAATTTATATGAAATTTGCATATTATTTGTTTGTAAAGAAGGTTTCAAAAGATGCAGAATGATTTGTTGATCAACATTAACTTCTTCAACATTGTGTCTGTCCTTCTGCATGCTGTGAACATATTGTAATAATGCTATATTTTTATTATGTATGTAACATTGATCAAACTACTTCCATGTTTAATAATTGTTCTTTTCAATATTAATACCCTGTGTCAGTATCTGTATAGGAATGTATTTAATCATGCACTACTCTATACAAAATGACTGTATAATTTCAACCTGCATAATAAAATTTAAAAAAAAAACTTTAAATAGTGAAGAATATGTAATATTTTTGTCAATTGTATTCCTTCAGGAAGAGGCAGGATAACTTTTAAGCAGATAAAGGTAACAATTTGATATCTTACAGTTCATTACTGCCCCCTGGCTTGCAGTTTAAAAATCTGTTTTCTACTGTTTAATTTTATTGCACAATTTAACATTAATTTAGTAAAACTCTTTTGCTGTTCTTGCGAGACTAGTGACCTATTGTGCAAAACATCCAAAAACAAGCAATAAGTTGCCCAATTCAGGACTTCTGTGTGGTAGCGTTGCTATGCAGAGCTCCTTTAAAGGGTCTTCATGCCACTCTAAATATGATTCAGCATACTTTGCTGAGCTTGTTCTGCCGCTAGCAAGATATTCTGCCTCTCCAAGTCTAGACTTGTTCCCTTTAAAAAATTGGATATGGTTCTATTGTATTTTCCACACTTTTCTTTTTGGAGAGGCCAGGGAGTGGAGTGTTTGAAATGAAGACACCAAATAAACAGGACAATAAAGACAGTTTCTATTTCTATTTTTATTTATATCCTGCTTTTCTCAAGAAAACACTTAAAGCAGCGTACAATAAGAACGGCAGAACTGAATGTAGATGCAATTAAATATCAACATAATACAGCCTCAAAAATTATTTATCTCATCCACCCTGTCTCTCAGAGGGGGTCAGGAAATAACTAAACCTCCCCTACACCCCACCCTACCCTACCCTACCCCACCCCACCCCCACTCCCCACCATCAAACTATTCCCATAGTAGGTAAGTGAAAGCCCCAAAAACTCAGAAACGGCAATAAGCCACAATAACTGGAGCATAACTACGCAGAGCTCTATAACCTTAAACTACTCATAGGGGTAATGGTCTCTGATATAGATAACAGTGCCTGAGAAATGTGAAGGAAATGCAATTCTAACACATAGCCCATTTCTTCTACCAGTCATCCAACTTTTTTTCTGAATAAATTAGCAAGTTATATACCTCAATTTCTTCTAGAACTCCAGTTCTATTGAAAAATTATGTAATTAATTTTGCTGTGTGAAGAAGGGCAGTATATAAATGTAAAATGCAATGCATGCAGAAAACACATATGCCAGCCTGTCTTCTAACCATGCGTTCTCTTAATTTGTCTGTGTCCCAATTATACTTTAACACATCTGCTAATGCTGGTAGATTAACATTTTTAGAAAACTAGACTGTTATGCCTTTGCAAGTGTCAATCTGCCTATGGAGATGCCATCTGAACCTTTTTAGTACTCACTGCATTAAATATGATGATCATTGACTGGTTCAAGTACAGGTCAATTAAAACGCTGGAGCTCTGATTTGTGCTGACTGATCAAATGCCCTATTTTATTTTACTTCGATTAGCAAAATTCCTGATTATTAGTTTAATATTCCCCCAACTAGCTCATTTCATCAAATGTTACTAATTATTCATCAAATATATTAATTAAATAAAAATGTACACATTTTTCTATGTCTATTTTTCTTTTTCTTTCTAACGATTTAATTAGTTGTCTGCCATTTGACTTTCCTCAGGCTAAGAGAGTTTCTTGCCTTTCTTCTCTGCAGCTGTGCTCTTGTCACAGGTGCACTTTTGCTTGCAATTGTCAAGGCACTCTGTAATGTAACATTGATTTTTTTTCTTTTTACTGAATAACATCAATAGGCAGAATCCATCCTGTTACTGTGAGTTGAAGAAATAGGCAAAATGCATAAAAAGCAAATGAAATGCTTAATCATTCAAGTTTATTATGCAATTTATCACAGACATTGTTTCTGATGATCAGCCCTATAATCCACCGAGTAAAGTTAGCAAGCTAATATTTTTTAAAATGTATTCTTTATTAAATTTTACATCATTTACATGACACAAAACCAAGGAATAAAATAAAACAAGTACACTTCAAAAACAGAAAAACCCAATTATACCAGAAATTCTTATTAAGTCCACATTACATCAGGGGGAAAAGGAAAGAAATAGATAACAATGTACCTCTCAACTATAATAAACAGAGAATCATTGAGATTTATCAGCTAAAAAAGATTGCAAATGAATTGGATCAAAGAAAATAAATTTATTCCCATGATGCGCTACTAAGCACTTACAGGGAAATTAAAGAAAAAATTCACACCCAAAGGAAGAACCAGTTGCTTTAATTATAAAAAGAGCTTCCTTTGGCCTGTATCTCCCTAGACACATTGTGAAAAAATACTAACATTTTTGAGCACAGAACAAGGACTCTTTATATAATTGAAATATTGTCTAGATCTCTGTCAGCTTCTAAGGCAAACAAAATCACTTAGGTGGGCCTGGATGATGAAGAAACTGGGAACATTCTGGGTTGGAGCAAAACATCTGATGCGCCCTGTATAGACCCCCAAGCTCCTCCTCATATTAGGTAAATAATAACTATTTGATAATAAGAAGGACATAGGTATGAATTGAAGCACCGCAGTGATACACCGTTTAAACAATTATATCCCTTGACGATAATCTAGACTTTGGAAAATTCAAACTTTCCAAGATTCCTGGATCTAATTCTATTTTCCAGTGTTTCCTGTTGATAACGTAAGGACCAGCGACGTCTCCTAGTCCCGGCCTCGCAGGAACAGGCGGCAACACAGGCTCTGGGACAGCGACAGGGATACTTTGCAACACAATTTGCACTAAATCTAAATTATTCCTGTCAATGCCTTCCAGCAAAGTCACATTGAGGGGGGCTATACTTAGAGTTGTTGGTAGAATAGATAATCCCCTACTGGAACCATCTCCTGTACCCCCTGACTATGCGATGGCATTGGTGGAAGGATATGGGCCTCCAGTCTCAAGGAGGTGTCCTCTAACTTGGCACTCAGGTTTTCCTGCTGTAGTGGTTATCCATGGAACCTCTCAGCTGTGTATGCTCCTGCCCTTTCTTTTCTTCCCCATTACATGTTAAAGAAAGAGGAGGAATAAAAGGTCTCTAAGGGGTGTGCCCCTTTGGAGCACAGCTTAAGTGCACCAGTGACTGTGCGCAGTAGCATGCTGAATTTAACCCCCGCAGCCTGGATGATGTCAGCCCAGGGTCATGCTGTCCGGAGTGGTCCCCACAGCTCTTCCTCATCTTGGGACCTCTTGTATTTGAAAAGAGAGCATGGATGGAAATGTCCCCAAGCTAATATTTTATACAAGTTTTAACAGCTTTCAAATTGTGTAAGGACCAATATTAGTGACTTGTCCGTAAGGGCCAGAGGAGGTCCTGTTAACTATTCATGTTAGTATTCATGCATATAAAGCTCTATTTGTATTGTTTTGCATATTTCACGCTTACAATGAGATCTCTTTATTAGCCTGAAATAATGCAGTAATGTGCATTATTATGAGAACTCACGTAACTTATGCATTGCCTATGCACATAAGTTATGCCAATTTTCAAAGCGAGCATGTTATAAAATCGGAGGTTGGCGCATGCAAGGGGATGTACAACTGTGCACCTTGCGGGCGTTGAGCCACGCTGCCTTCCCCCATTCCCCCTAACCTAAGCTTCCCACCTCTTCCCCTAACATTCCGCCCCCCCCCATAGCCCTACTCTAACCTCCCCCAAAGTCTTATTGTACCTTTTGCGCCTGCCTGGAGGCAGGTGCAGGTTGCACGTGCCGGCAGCCTGCTGGCATGCGATCCTCCAACAAAGCATAACATGTGTAGGTTCATTTACATGCACAGTTTAAAAAATCAAAAGTATGCATATAATTCCAACTTTAAGCCACCCATGCCTGCCCCTAAACACCTATTATTTGTGTGCGTAGAAGTTTATGTAAAATTGGATTATGTGCATACTTTTATGCGCACACACCCCAGTTATTTTTGTAATGAGTCATTCACATATGTAAACCTGTGTTTTATGTGTGTAAATGGCTTTGAAAAGTATTTCCTAAATGCCAAAAAAGGCACTTAATATGCAAAAAAATGCAGTATCATGTGATTAGAAATTAGCATGTGAAATCACATGGATACAAATCAGAAGTACGTGTGCACAATTGGTGAGCTGCATCACCCATAAATGCATGCAAATCAGCTGATTAATAGACTAAAGATTTAACGCAGATCTTGATGAACATGATCCTCTAGAAGATGCATTAGTTAACTTACTCCTGAAAGCACCATCAGAATAACATGGCTACCGATGCTCTACCTCCCCCCACCCATCATCAATGGGTATAGGGACATGAAGGATCCCCACTTCCTGTAGCAATTAGAATACCCCCCTCCTCTTGTACCAAAGCCTGCCAATGTGTGAATTAATAAGCCTCATTTCCCTTTGATAACTCTGTTCCCCAATCAAAATTCCAAAAATACCCCCTACATGCTGAAAAGGTAAAGGGAGAACAGGTTAGCATTCATAAACTAAAAGAGATCACAGAAAGAGCAAGACATGCGACAATATTTTGAAAAGCTAAGAGAAGCCGGCAAAGTAGTAAGGAATGCAAAAAAAAAATCAAATGGCGAATTGACAGTGGAATCTTCATTTGTTGGTGGTAAGTTTGGACTTACTGAGAAGAGCTTAAATCTTAAAATAAAAAATAAATTCTTGGATTGGCTAAACTATTACTGGCTCTTTAAATTGCTAGTTGTAAGGTTAGTATTTGTTTACCAGTATTAGAATTGTTTATATAGTTGGAAAATAGATTTTGATTATCTGAGCTAGTAAAAGGTAATATTTCTTTGCCGGTGTTTGAATTGTGAGATAACTGGTTTCTAGGCAGCTAGTTACTAGGGATGTGAATCGTTTTTTGACGATTTAAAATATCGTCCGATATATTTTAAATCATCAAAAATCGTTAGGGCCACGATACAATACCAATTCCCCTGATTTATCGTCAAAAAATCGTAAATCGGGGGAAGGGGGAGGGCAGGAAAACCGGCACACTAAAACCCCCTAAAACCCACCCCCGACCCTTTAAATTAAATCCCCCACCCTCCCGAACCCCCCCCCCCAAATGCATTAAATTACCTGGGAGTCCTCCGTAGCGGCGGTCCGTGGCTAAATCGGGGGAAGGAGGAGAGCACGAAAACCGGCACACTAGATCGTGAGGTCTTCAGCCGGCGCCATTTTTCAAAATGGCCGCTGCAAAATGGCGGCGGCCATAGACGAAAACGATTCGACGCAAGAGGTCGTTCCGGACCCCCGCTGGACTTTTGGCAAGTCTTGTGGGGGTCAGGAGGCCCCCCCAAGCTGGCCAAAAGTTCCTGGGGGTCCAGTGGGGGTCAAGGAGCGATTTCCTGCCGCGAATTGTTTTCTGTACGGAAAATGGCGCCGGCAAGAGATCGACTGCAGGAGGTCGTTCAGCGAGGTCCGGAAATCTCGCGAGGGTTCCGGACCTCACTGAACGACCTCCTGCAGTCGATCTCCTGCCGGCGCCATTTTCCGTACGGAAAACGATTCGCGGCAGGAAATCGCTCCTTGACCCCGCTGGACCCCCAGGAACTTTTGGCCAGCTTGGGGGGGCCTCCTGACCCCCACAAGACTTGCCAAAAGTCCAGCGGGGGTCCGGAACGACCTCTTGCGTCGAATCGTTTTCGTCTATGGCTGCCGCCATTTTGCGGCGGCCATTTTGAAAAATGACGCCGGCTGAAGACCTCACGATCTAGTGTGCCGGTTTTCGTGCTCTCCCCCTTCCCCCGATTTAGCCACGGACCGCCGCTACGGAGGACTCCCAGGTAATTTAATGCATTTGGGGGGGGTTCGGGAGGGTGGGGGATTTAATTTAAAGGGTCGGGGGTGGGTTTTAGGGGGTTTTAGTGTGCCACTGGACCACCAGGTAATTTAAGGCATTTGGGGGGGGGATTTAATTTAAAGGGTCGGGGGTGGGTTTTAGGGGGTTTTAGTGTGCCGGCTCACGATTTTAACGATTATGACGATACTTTACACACACAAACGGCAACAATACGAATCCCTCCCCCTCCCAGCCGAAATCGATCGTTAAGACGATCGAGGATACGATTCACATCTCTACTAGTTACTAGTATGTTCCTACTCTCCAACCCACCCCATATCCCACCCATCTCATTTTTTGATATAAAGATTATCACCCCCACTAGCAGGAAAGTCTTCAAAATAAATCAGTCACTTAAAATAACATTGAATTAACTCTGATTTTTTATGATTGAATAATTTTAGTCCTGCTGCTGCTCATTAACTAATATTAATCACCCAGTTACCAATTTAAAAACAATGGGGCCTGATTTTCAAAAGCATTTAAACACTTAAAATTGGGTTTTATATGTGTAAATGCACTTTTGCTCATGTAAGTGGGCCTTTGAAAATTGCTATAATATATTCCATTGAACTATAATTAAGATTCACCAACATAAATGCAATTAGGGACGGTAACTTTCAAACCGGCATGTGTGTGCACATTTGTGTGCATATGCCAGCCAGGGTCACGCCCATTTTATAACATGGGTGCATATGCGTGCATGTTATAAAACAGCCTGGCTGCGTGGACATGTATGCCAAATTTTAAGTGGGCACATGAATGTATGCACAAATCAGACTTCTACCATGTAAACTGGGGTATTTTAAACAGGCGCATGCCAACTCTATTCCCAGTTTTACCAGTTCATCCCCAGATCATCCAGTTAAGATAGAAGACCTCCACACACCCCAAGTTTAATAGCCTTCAATCCCTCAAGTTAGCTCATACCCTTAAAACCCCGCAGGATCTGCCAATTTTTCTTTAATTTTTAACTTACGTGTCATCCATAGCAGAAGTAAAGTTACGCAGCAGGGGACCTCAGCGCGTGCTGAGTTGCATAAGTATTTAAGCTCACATCTCAGGTTTATGCCCTGAAGTGCCCAGACCCTGCCCAGACCATGCCCTTGCCCCACCCTTTTTTTAAAAGTTTTGCGATGTGTACACTGCGGCAGATACATATGTATCTCGGCGGCTTTTAAAATCTGCTCGGCCTGTGCCAGCCCAATTTATTTGTGTATCCCTTAATTCAGTGGTTCTCAACCCTGTCCTGGGGACCCCCCCAGCCAGTCGGGTTTTCAGGCTATCCACAATGAATATGTATGAAGGAAAATTTGCATGTTATGGAGGCAGTGTATGCAAATTTTCTCTCATGCATATTCATTGTGGATAGCCTGAAAACCCGACTGGCTGGGGGGGTCCCCAGGACAGGGTTGAGAACCACTGCCTTAATTAATGGATGCACGGGGCTTTTAAAATTCACCTCTAAGATCACGTAGCCTAGTATTAAATGGGTAGTTTATTAAGTTTGGGTTAACTTGATGTGAATGAGACTAGATCCTCTTGGGGGGGGGGGGGGAGGATTAAGGTATTGTTCTTTTTCCTTCTTGTTTTTTGTAACTTGCTTTTTGGGATAATGATTGATGTCATCTATATTGCTTGGTATGCCTAAGAGTCCCAGGTGTGCCGAGTATTTTGTCCTTGTAACTTTTTGTCAATAAAAGTGTTGAACAATAAAACTCACCTCTGTGCATAAATGTTTTTTGAAAATTACTATGATAGTAGTTACATTTACATGTGTAACTCCTTTGAAAATTGTTTCCAGAGATTTTAAAAGACACCTAATAAATAAATTAAAAAACCCTAATCAAGCTTAGCAACTGCTAGATTGAGACATACCTACTCCTAGTCCTTACCAGCTTTAAAACCTTATCAACTCAACAAATTAAGTTGCAGGCAGAAGCCCAGGAGTGAGATGGGGACTATCCAGTCTTTTGCACCAAGTGCCACATATATGATTATTTACCTGATGAAGAGAGTTTGTATGTATTACCCAGTGCGAAGTGCTCCTGTTTCTCAGAGAGCAAGTACAATCTCTGGTGGCTAGAGTGGCAGACCTGGAGAAGTTGAGGCAGACAGAGAAGAATATGGTGAAGACCTTTGAGGACATAGTAGAGCAGTCCCAACTGCAGTCTAGCAGCCCTTGTGCTGCTTTGGAGAAGTAAGATCACCTGGTGTTGGGTTTGTGGCAGAGTGTGGACTATTAGTCGCAGTGGTGATGACTCCTCCCATGGGGAGGTGCCCTGTGGGGAACCACAGCAATAGGCTAGACTCAGAAAGCAGACACTGGAGATGAAAGGCTTTGTTGTACTGCTGTAGATAGATGGTAATTGTGCAGGAAGGAATGGCACTAAAGTCCAACAAGGTGCCAATACGCTCAGACAGTCTCAGATATAGAAATCTCACCCAGATGTACAAGGTTGGTAGTGTTCCGCAGAGCGGGATAAGCCGAACCTGATGGGTGGAAATGGAGAGCAGGAACGTAGAGGTACTCACTGAAGAGTAGTGCAGGAATCCTCCTGCTGGTTGATGAATGTGGGACCCGAGGTCCATGGTGCAGGATACTCTGAGCTAGGTAGGCCCTCAAGGAGCGAGTACCTGGGAGCGCAGATAATCCTGAAATGAGAAGAGAGACCCCCGAGGAGTGGTTGTCTGAGTTAGTAGTAGAAACCCCGAAGGGTAGTTGGAAGCGAGAGGGCCCCGAGGAGTGGGTGCCCAGAGCTTCTTCGGAGCGAGACACCCCGGAGGGTAGCAAGGAATCTAAGCATACAACTTAGAAGCGGTCAGAGTAGCTAAACCGAAATCCTTGTGGAAGCGGAGAAGGAGGAAGACAAGATCAACATAGAAGCTCACTACGGCAGGCCTAGAGGAGAAGCCAAGGAGAAGGACCCTCCATGGGACGAGTAGGTTGGAGAGCAGGAAGGCCCCCTGAGGAGCGGGTAGCCGGAGCATCCAGACAGATCAGGAACCGGAACCGAGGTCCAGATGAGAAGAGAAGTCGGAGAAGGGAAAAAATCCAATGAAAAAGAGTAATCTCTTGCAGATAAGAAGATCCTAGAGAAGCTAGGAATGCAGCAGAGCGACTCTTTGCTAACTCAACGAGTGGAGGGCAGCAAGAAGCTTTAAATAGCCCGCCCTTGATGACATCATTCATGGGGTGGAGTCAGGGTTTCCCGTCCCGATCTCTTTAAATATCCTCCAGTGGTGCGCGCGCATGTACGGAATCCAAGGGGGTGGAGCACAAGGTGACGGCTGTGTCCCGGCCGTGGGATCAGGCCTCCACTCTGCGAGACAGGCCGTGAAGCGGCGCAAAGTGTCGGGGCGTGTTCCACCATCCAACGACTCCACGGGGGGAGAGACCAGCTGGAAGGTGAGCTAACTCGGCCGCGTATAATGGGGCCGAGTGGCGTAACACCTGGGAGGAGACCACCATCTTTGTATGGCAGGAAGTGATCCTTTAGATAGAATCTTCTCTCCAGGTAATGCTTTATTTTCTCATACTGAGGTTGTGACTCCAAACATCCGTGACCAGAAGACAAGGATTAGGACAGCCATTGTAGTGGGTGATTTGATCATTAGCAATGTAGATAGCTGGTGGATGGTGGGCATGAGGATTGTTTGGTAACCTGCCTACCTGATGTGAAGCCACCTAGATAACAAGCCACCTAGATAACAAGCCACCTAGATAAGATTTTAGAGAGTGCTAGGGTAGAACTGGCTGTCTTGGTACATGTGGGTACCAATGACATAGGAAGATACAGGAGAGAGGTTCTGAATTCAGGATCTTAGATAGGACACTAAAGTCCAGAACCTCCATGGTTGCATTCTCAGAAATGCTTCCTGTTCCATACACAGTACCCCAAAAGCAGGCCTAGCTCCAGAGTCTCAATGTGTGGCTGAGATGATGGTACAAAGAATAGAGGTTTAGGTTTGTAGGAAGTGGGGAATATTCTGGGGGAACCTATTCTGACTGGATAGGCTCCACCTTAACCAGACTGGAACTAGACTGCTGGCATTAAACTTAATAAAGGAGCTGGAGCAGCTTTTAAACTAGATGATGGGAAAAGCTGACAGTCACTTATAAGCACATGGTTCAAAATTATTTATCTTTGAAGAATACTAAAAAAAAAAGGGAAATTAGGGAATCCTGATAGAAAAGTTGCAATAAATGCTGAAGTAATCCAGGTGCCTTTAAGTAAAGAGCAGACAAAGCAGAAAAATTCCAAATTACCCCATCAACTAATAAGCAGGTTGTTAATACAAACAAATATACTTTGAAATGTCTGTATACAAATAGCCTAGAAGTGTCAATAGTGCGGTTTAGAATTTTTTTAATTAAATAAAAATAAATAAAATACTAGTAGTCATAAAAATAAGAAGGGAGTTAGATATAATTGGTATCTCAGAAATCTAATAGAAGGAGGATATTTAATGGGACAATATCATACCAGTGGATCAAATTGCTGGAGGGGTGGTTCTATATGATAAAGAGGGCATAGAGTCAAACAGGATAAAAGTTCTGCAGGAAACAAAATTCACTGTAGAATCTTTATGGATAGAAATTCCATATGAGAAGGGGAATAGAATAGCAGTGAGGGTGTGCTACCATCTACCTGGCCAGAATGAACAGACAGATGATGAAATGCTAACAGTTATTAGAGAAGCTAACAAAATTAGAAGTATAGTAATAATGGATAATTTCAGTATTGACAGTAAATATTACATCAGGAAATACTAAGAAGATAAAATTTCTCTATGAAATAAATGATGGCCTCACGGAGCAGAAGGTACAAGAACCAAATTATTTTAGACCCAATCCTCAGTGGAGCTCATGATTTGGTGCGAGTAGTAATGGTGTTGGGGCCACAGTGAAATAATGATCATAACATGATCAAATTTGACTTGATAACTGGAGGGAGGACACTAAGGAAATCTACTGCAATAGCATTTAACTTTCAAAAGGGAGATTATGAAATAATGAGGAAAATTGGTAGGGAAAAAACTGAAAGGAGCAACTGCAATGAGTTTACATCAGGCATGGACATTCTTTAAAAATATCATAATTATACAAACCAAGATCAGATATATTCCACACATTAAAAAAGGTGGATTGAAAGTCAAATGATTGCCAGCATGGTTAAAAGGTGAGGTGAAAAAGGCTATTCTAGCCAAAAGAACATCTTTCAAAAACTGGAAAAGGGATCCAAATGAAATTACCTCCCAGGAAAGAGATCTAGGCATCATAGTGGATAATACATTGAAATTGTCAGCCCAGTGTGCTGTGGTGATCAAAAAGCAAACAGAATGTTAGGAATTATTAGGAAGGGAATGGAAAATAAAACAGAGGATGTCTTAATGCCTCTGTATCACTCCATGGTGAGACTGCACCTTGAATACTTTGTGCAATTCTGGTCACTGCATCTCAAAATGATATAGCTGCACTGGAGAAAGGCTAAAGGAGTTAGGGCTGTTCAGTTTAGAGAATAGACAACTGAGGGGGGATATGATAGAAGTCTACAAAATCATGAAAGGACTTTAACAAGTTAACGTAAATTGGTTATTTACTCTCTCAGATAATAGAAGGATCAGGGGGCACTCCAAGAAGTTAGCAAGTAGCTCATTTAAAACAAATTGAAGGAAATTCTTTTTCACTCAGCACATAGTTAAACTATGGAATTCATTGCCAGAGGATATGGTTTCAGCAGTTAATGTTATTGGGATTAAAAAAGGTTTGGATACATTCCTAAAGGTTAAATCCATAAACTGCTATTATGGTTATTAATAGTTTATGATATATCTTATGTTTGGGTATTTGCCAGGTACTTGCAACTTGGATTGGCCACTGTTGGAAACAGAATATTGGTCTTGATGGACCCTTGATGTGACCCAGTATGGCATTTCTTATGTTCTTATTTTCTAAAACAGGCAAAAGCATAAGTACTGGCAAGTTAGATGGAAAGCATTGATAAGGAAGGCAAGACAGAATTTGATAAGAAGCTTACTGTAAAGCAAAATTCATAATGAAATTTTTTCAAGTATATTTGAACCAAAAAGCCTGTGAGGGCATCAATTAGACCATTAGAAGATCAAGGGCTCAAAGGGGCACTACAGAACTGCAAGGCCATAGCACGTGATTAAATGATTTCTTTCCTTTGGTCTTTACTGAGGAAGATGTATGGCAGATATGCCTGAAACTCAATATAAATCAATCAAATAAATAGGTGATATTTAAAGAGGAACTGAAACAATCTCAGTGAACCTGGAAGATATAATCAGATAAATTGACAAACTAATGAGTAGCAGGTCACCTGGATCAGATAATGTACAGAGTGCTGAAAGAACTGAAAAATAAAATTACAGACCTATTATTAGAAATCTGCAAACTATCATTACAATCAGCTACAGTACCTGAAGATTAGAGGGTGGCCAACATAATGCCAGTTTTGTTTTTTTTAAACAAGATCCAAGGGTGATTCTGAAAATTTCAGACAAGTGAGCCTGACATCAGTGCTGGGAAAAATGGTTGAAACTAGTCTAAAGAACAAAATTATTGAACATATAATGGGACAAAGCCAACATGGATTTAGCCAAGGGAAGTCTTGTCTCACCAATCTGCTACATTTTTCTAATAGCATGAATAAACATATGGCTAAAAAATGAGCCAGTTGATATAGAATAACTGGATTCTCAGAAAGTGTTTGACAAAGTATTTCATGAGATACGCTTAAGGAAATTAAAACGTCATTGATAAGAGATAATATTCTATTGTGGATTGAGAAATGGTTAGAAGATTTAAAAAAAAAAAAAAAAACCAGAGAATAGGGGTAAATGGTCAATTTTCTCAATGGAAAAAGGTGAATAGTAGAGTGCTCCAGGGATCTATACTAGGACCACTGCTTTTAAACATTTTTATAAATGACCTAAACATGGGAATGAGTGAGGTGATCAAATTTGCTGATGATGCAAAACTATTCAAAGTTTTTAAATGACAAGAGGATTTTGAGAAATTGCAAGAGGACCATGTGAGTCTGGGAGACTGGGCATCCAAATGGCAGATGATGTTTAATGTGGCCAAGTGCAAAGTGATGCATCTAGGAAGAGCAACCCAAATTATAGCTACACCATGCATGGTTCCACTTTGGGATTCAGTGCCCAGAAAAAGAATCTAGGCGTCATTGTGGATAATATGTTGAAATCCTCTGCTCGGTGTGTGGCAGTGGCCAAGAAAGCAAACAGAATACTAAGAATTATTAGGAAAGGAATAGATAATAAAAGAAAGAATATCATAATGCTTCTTTATCGCTCCATGCTGCAACTGCACCTTGCATATTGTGTACAATTCTGGTCACCGCATCTCATAAAAGATATAGCAGAATTAGAAAAGGTACTGAGAAGGGCAACCAAAATGATAAATGACATGACTTTTCATCCAGTGTTTCTAATGATTAATTCCATTACTCCCAGTTTCATCTATTACTGCCCTTGATTTTGCTTGTTCTTAAATTATTTCCTTCATTGATCTTATTACTTTAATACCACATTTTACTTTTTATTAATTTTTAAAGTGATTTCTTTTTATTCTTTAGTAATACCAGATTTCACAGCATTCGTTTAACAATTGATTATGCTGATAATAAAACTGTTTTCTCCTGCTGTCCTTTATTATGATTAGGAATTGTATTTCTTTTCTTTTATGGTATACTTTTAATGTACACTGCCTTGATTTTAACAAAATAAAAGTGGTTAATCAAATACAGTAAACTAACTAACTAACTAACATTAATGCAGTTGATTAGCTGGACTCCTAAGTTTAAAAAATGGGAAAAACAAAAAAAAGTTTGATTAATAACTCCAAAACTCAATCACCTTATAGCTATTGGGTTTTTCGGTAAATAACTTCCCATAAACTTTCTTTATTTTTCTATATTTTTCTAAAGGACCTTTTTAAATTATCTGCTAAACTTTTAAGAGACTAACACATGAGTCTGAAGTAAACAGGCTATTTCAAATTCACAGAATATTCATGTTTTTCTTCTAAGCAGTAGATATATAGCAAATATACAGTAAATGCGTTTCAAGAATCTCATCCATTCTGGGTGCAAAATAAACTGAAATAAATCTCACAAGACTGCTAAATTTAACAAATCACACATATATGCATTAACAACACCTACTTTTCCATATGATTCTACTAGCTGTGAAAAATTATCACAGGAAAAATCTCTGTATATCTTGTTGCTTAATTTTAATTGACAGTCTATAACATATTAAATCACATATAAGATTTAAATATTTAGAAACACTTTTAAGAAAGTGCTAAATTTTCCATAATTTCTCCTTTTTATGCTGTGAGCATTACAATGGTAGCTTATTATATCATTTCTCCCATTATAATGGCATTATTATTATAATACAGTTTCACATGGTTTACTATAAATTTATCATAATAGATCATAATATAAGGCCGGATTTAAAAAGCTCTACGCACGTAAATCCAGTGGATTACGTGTATAGAGTGCCTTACGCGCGCCGGGCCTATTTTATAAAGGCCTGGCGACGCGCGTAAAGCCCCGGGAACCGTCTAAGTCCCAAGGCTTCACTAAAGGGGCGGGGTGGGGGCGGGGCAGTCCGGGGGCGGTCCAGGGGCAGGGCAGGGCCAGAGACCTTCAACATAGCGGCCATTTGCCGCTGTGTTGGAGGATCACATGCCAGCAGGCTGCCAGTGTGCACAACCTGCGCCTGCCTCCAGGCAGGCGCAAAAGGTATGATAAGAATTTGGGAGGGAAAGGTTAAGGCTAGGGGGGGGGAAAGGTTAGGAGAAGGGGTGGGAAGCTTAGGTTAGGGGGAATGGAAGTTCCCTCATAGGCTGCTCCGATTTCAGAGCGGCCTGGAAGGCAACGGGGGAAGGCAGTGCGGCTCGGCATGTGCAAGGTGCACAATTGTGCACCCCCTTGCACGCACCGACCCCCGATTTTATAACTTGCACGCGCCTGTGCATGCAAGTTATAAAATCAGATGTACATGTGTGTGTGCCGGGTAATGCGCGCACATGTATGCCCACACGCAGGTCCTAAAATCTACCCCATAGTGTTTAATAGATATACCAATATATTTTACTGCATAACTTGTTGACCTTATATATCATGTTAACCATGAGATATCCTATGATATTATATGGGATGGAGTCTACATTCCTCACAGAGAACACAGGCTAAATAAACAAACAAGGTCAGCCAGAATAGCAGGCAAAGCCTAAGAGATAGTAGATAAGTACTGCAAAGTTGCAGGACATAGGGTTTTCTTGGGATGGTGCTTTGGAAGGGGAGAATCAAAGCTCTACCCAAACCAGTCACTTCTTCCAGTGCCTAGTAAAAGAAGGAAGGACAGACTGGAGGAAGATTGGAGGAGCTGACAGAAAGAAGTAGCATTTGAAAAGGACTACAGGACAACAGTGGAAAGATGACAGGGCAAGCGGAACTGTTGACAGAGAAATCCAGGCTAGATGTGGCAAAACAAAGCCTCATCTAGCTTGGACTTCTTGAACTGTGAATACTAGAAAGGAACAAGGTAGTTAATCTAAGCTGTAGGACTCTGACACAAGTCTTCACTCCCCCCCCCCCCATCTCAATTTTCAAAATACAGTATTAAAGGAGAGATTTGCTTATATTACTAAAAGGAACATAAGAAGTGCCATGCTGGTAGATACATTATTTTGCACTATCATCTTCAGAGCTGGGAATTTAGACTGGTTAATATATACGGTCCAAACTCAGGCCTGGATTTATCAAAATGCGGAAAGTACCACATGCGATAGCAAAAGGGGCGTGGTTTATGCAAAAATTCAGTTTATTGCAATTTGCACTAATTAGCTATGTGAAGAGCTAAGTTAGTGCACATTGTGACAACATTATCTGAATTTGTGATAGGTGTCAGACCAGTTATATTTCCTGCATATGACCACTGGGTGGACCATTTTAGAGAAAGAGAAAGAGAGAGAGAGAGAGAGAGAGAGAGAGAGAGAGAGTGAGCCTGGCCATAATGTCATCCCCATAGGTAGGTATTTGTATCCCTATGGTAGGCCCACCTAGTAACTCGAGGTGGGGTTTAGGTATGAGTGCAGGGGGTTAGGGGCCACTTTGACATTCTATGTGACACATACGAACAGAACAGTGGTCTCTTGTGAAGACTTGATGACCTTCGGAGTGAGGAAACTCACTCCAAGATGAGATTTGGGCAGTGTTCTCTCAACCTAGCTTGATGGACTCTCTACCTGGGTAACATCAAGCTAGGTGGAGAGAACATTGCCCAAATCTCATCTTGGAGTGAGTTTCCTCACTCCAAAGGTCATCAAGTCTTCACAAGAGACCACTGTTCTGTTCGTATGTGTCACATAGAATGTCAAAGTGGCCCCTAACCCCCTGCACTCATACCCAAACCCCACCTCGAGTTAATAGGTGGGCCTACCATAGGGATACAAATATCTACCTATGGGGATGACATTATGGCCAGTCTCTCTCTCTCTCCCTCCCTCCCTCTCCCTCTCCCTCCCCCCACCTCAAATAGGCCTTACAGGAGACATCACAAAAGGCAATGAAACCTTACCACACAATTCAAAGTGGTGTAGTTAAAATCAGCATTACAGCTGTATGATAGCTCTTCACAGACAGGCTAACCCAGCCCTATTTCCTGAATTTGCATCACACCATATGATATGGTGCTATCACATGTGATAAGCCCTTATCACATTTTGTTAAATGACCCCCTCAGACACTAATGCATTTTTGCAGACTTAGCTGACAAACTAGGGTGCTTCCTGGCTTTCCCATGATAGCAGAAGGTGACTGAAATGCTTGTCAAAACCCGAGCATAGATTGTTTAACTTCTCACATATATCATGGGATACCTAGATCTTTAGTGGCCGGCCATGGTCTATATGTTTAATCTAATAGATGTGTGGAGTAATGAATATCCTCCTTCTCATGACCACATATTTCTCAACTAGACATAACTCCTGTAATCATATATACTATTTTTTGTGCTTTGATTGACTCCTGACTCATGTTGTTCAGTGTGACATATTGTCAAGTCACCTTTTTGACCACCAACCTGAGCACCACCATTTTGACCTCCATTCTGATGGGTCCTGGAGGTTCAGCTGCAATATAGTGATTAAACTTGTGACTTTTGGGGGAAAGGATTTCTCAGACCTGGTGGAAAGGGTTCTCACAGATTTTGATCTCCATCTTAGACTCAATGAATATGATCCAGTCCTCAGGTGGAAAACCCTAAAGACAATTATGAGGGGTGCAATAATTAGCTACTCCAGTTATTTAAAGAGGACTAATATGGCAGAACAGACTCAGCTTGAAAAGGAAGCACAGGAGTTAGATAGGGAACATACCAAATATGTTTGGCAAAAAATTATTGTAAATTAAGTAGCTTGAGAGACAATCTCAGAGCCCTTCAAGTGGGGAAAATAGAGATGGCCCTAAGGTATACCAAGCAAAGACACTATGAGCTTGGTAACAAAATGGGTGCACTCTGGTCTAGACTAGTGTGGAAGTGACATTCTAGAACCCAGATATTTAGACTCTGGTCCTGTACTAGACAAATAGTGTCAAACAGAAAAAATATGGAGGAGGTGGCATGAGCTTTTTATGCAAACCTCCATAGCAGTTCTCCACATTGTTACATGGAGAGTATAGCTTCTTTTTTGTGTACATTGAACCTTCCCTCATTGACAAAAGAAATGGCAGATGATTTAAAGACCCCTATTACTGAATTTGAGGTTCAAAAAGTAATCACCAGCTTATCAACTAGTAAAAGCCCTGGCCCTGATGTCTATTATACAGATTTCTTTAAGAAGTTCAGCATTATCTTTTTATCTAGACTTAAATATCTCTTCAATTATCTTAGGATCGCCTTGCACTCTATAGCCGAATTAAACAAAGCTCATATTATATTACTGTACAAAAAGAAAAGTGATGAGTTGGAGATGGAGTCTTTAAGATCATGAGAGATCTTGAATGAGTAGATGTGAATCGGTTATTTACACTTTCGGATAATAGAAGGACTAGGGAGCATTCCATTTAAGACTAATCGGAGAAAATTCTTTTTCATTCAAAGCACAATTAAGCTTTGGAATTTGTTGCCAGAGGATGTGGTTAGTGCAGTTAGTGTAGTTGGGTTCAAAAAATGTTTGGATAAGTTCTTGGAGGAGAAGTCCATTAACTGCTATTAATCAAGTTGACCTGGGGTGGATTTTCAAAGGGTTACGCGCGTATATTACGCACGTAACCCCGAAAACCCGCTCCTGCGCGTACTGAGCCTATTTTCATAAGCTCGGCAATGGGCACAAGCCCCGGGATGCGCGTATGTCCCGGGGCTTGAAAAAAGGGGCGGGGTGTGGGAGGGATGGGGAGGTCTGGGGACGGGGTGGGGAGGGAGCCTCCAGGCACAGCGGCCTCAGAGGGAATGGAGGAAGGCTGCTCAGCATACGTAAGTTGCACAATTGTGCACCCACTTGCGCGCGCCTACCCTGGATTTTATAACATGCGCACGGCTGCGCGTGCATGTTATAAAATCGGACACAGATTTGTGCGCACCAGGTTGCATGCACAAATCTACTCCCATGCCTAATTCTTAAAATCCGGCCCTTAGGGATAGCCACTGCTTTTAATCACATCAGTAGCATGGGATCTTCTTGGTGTTTGGGTATTTGCCAGATTCTTGTGGCCTGGTTTGGCCTCTGTTGGAAACAGGATGCTGGGCTTGATGGACTCTTGGTCTGACCAGCATGGCAATTTCTTATTTTCTTATGTTCTTATGTCCTACAGACCCATATCACTGCTCAACTTAGATGTTAAAATCTTAGCCAAGGTGCTACAACAGAACCTAAAGAGTATGATGCCACATATTATTAGTAAGGATCAGACTGAAATTATTAAGGAAAGGTGGTTTGTGCATAATACCAGACAATGTTCTATATCCTTTAAATAATCAGAACACTTAGGATAACTGGAGCTGTCTTGGCCTTCAATGCCAACAAGAACTTTGACAGGATTCAGTAGCCATAACTCTTCCATGAGCTAGAAAGATTCAGGTTCCCAGAAGAGTTCAACAAATGGATGTCTGTCCTTTATACATCTCCTAAAGTATACACAATGTGGGCAGTGGAAAGGCTGTGTCTGTAATCCCCTCCCCTTCCCCTCCCATACCCCGAAGTGGCTCTCCAAAGACTCACGCCGCTCAATATTCGATAATGAGAGTTTTATTAGTTTGAACAAATTAATGGCTGCAGCCCATAAGCATTACATTCACAAGTAATAGACAATAATAAATTAACGCCTTTGGCAGGCGTTAATTTCTGAACGTAAAATGTGCGGCTTCACTGCACATTTTGCTTTCTGTATCACATGGGAATGACTAATAGGCCGATCAACATGTAAATGTTGATCGGCCTATTAGTTTACATTGTAATTACATTGTAATTACATTGTAATTAGGGTTTATTGCAATATTTGTGTAACAGTTATGTGATTGATGTTAACTTTTAAAAGATTGTGCATAACATGATGTTTAGTTGAATGAATGAATGAATGAATGAATGAGTAAGTGTATGCAAATATAGGATGTGTTTTATGTATGTTTTTAATAAATATATGGAATAAAATATGTAACATATTTAAGATGTGAATACGGGTATATTGTTTGTGAATTTACAATTATATTAGACAACACTGACTGGGATGAAATATGGGGGCAGCACATTCCATTTCTAAAAGCTCTAAAAGAATGGATCTCATGGTTAAATTGCTACACTGGGCATATGGACACCCCACGTTTTTTAATACCTTTTCATGAATGGCTTCTCTGCTATGTTGGTGTGGGTATGATCTTAGTGGCATTAATTTCACGTTTGTGGTCCTGCCCATTGTTTATTTTTCCTTTTGGGGAAATAAAGAATGAGAAATAAGACTAATCTGTAAAAATATTTTTTCTCTAACAATATGAGGCTGATGGAATATCAGGCGCTGAGCTTAGCACACCGCTAAACACACAGTTGGCCATGCATTTGGATGCACTAGACGTACGCCCAATGCAATATCGGGATTAGCGCATCCAAAATGTGCATCCATACTGGCACATAGCTAATAGTACTACTACTCATCACATGCAAATGCCATGTTGATGAGGCTATTAGCTAGTACCCCCAATTTAAAAAATAAATGGGTGGCCGATGCGCACATTTTAACGCTCAAAAATTAATACCAGCCCAGAACTGGTGTTAAGTTTTGAGGCACCCCAACCAATACTCAGAAGAGAAAAAAATATAGTTTTTTTGTTGTTCCTCCTACTTAATATTGTTGTGATACTAAGCAGGAGGAACTACAGAAAGCTGCAACAAAAAACATAACTTGATAGCGGTCAGGTTAGGAAAAGGGATGCTCAATTTACGAGCATCCATTTTCCTAACCCGTGGCTGGCACCAGTTAGGAAAATGGACGCTCAGAAAATTGAGTATCCCTTTTTCTTACCTGCGTGCAGCCCCTTTTCCTGAGCACTCGATGGCATGGTGTGCTAGGAACATGCAAATTACCCACTGTGTGTCCCTTTTAGCATGTCAGCTTGTTAGATTAAGGGGATCATTTACCAAGCAGATCGCACACTATAAGGGACGTTTCGCAATCGAAAGGTCCCTTATCGCGTGCAATACCAAGATGGGGGCAGAGTCGGGGCGGCGTCAACCCCGGAAGAGGAGGAGTCGGGGCAGCACCGGGACTGACTCCACGAAGACTTCGCCGACAGCGAAAGATACGCTTGTTTATCACTGTCAGTTTTGCGACGAATAACTACACCTTTTATGGTATTAGTAAATCCAGCCCTAAGTGCCTAAGAAAGGGAATGTGTGAGCATTCAAAAAATGTGCATCCAAATTGGATGCAATTTTTTGCACGCACGATATTGCTTCGGCCCCTATACCTGGAATAGTTGGGTTATTGGAGATATATCACTGTGACCATTCTGACTCCAGATAAAAGCCTCATTAATCATTGTATTCATACCACCATATATACTATAGCATTTGTTGAGGAAAAGTGAACCTTTGATTTTTCACAGCTGACTGAAATTGCACTTATAGAGAAATTCACACATTCTTTACATGAGAAGATGGATAAACATGATCAGATTTGGTAGAAGTTCTGGGAATACTTATCTACTTATAGCTTTATCAAAAGCTGTTAGTAATATTATGAAGGGTCATTTAGCAATGCATGTACTCATTTAATAGGGTCTATAAATAGTTGTATTATTGTTAATCTTTCACTTCTCCAATATTTGTATGGAAGTTTAATATTGTTCTTAACATTTTAAAGTGTGCTTGCTCAATCAGACAAATAATCCATCAAGCCTAGCATCCTGCTTCTAACAGTAGACAATCCAAGTCAATAATAAATACCTAACAGATCCTAATGGGGAGATCTCTTACTTGATGCTCACTCCCAGAATTAGGAGGTGGTGATTCCCAACATTTCCTAGCTAATAATTGCTAATGGATCTGTCCTCTAAATTAGGGATATGTAGAAGAAAAAAATTGTTTCAGTTCATTCATGTGTTTTGTGGGAACCTAAATTTGTTTCATTAATTTCAAAATGAAAAAAAAATTATTTATTAATTTTCGAGTCAATTTTAAGACCCGCATACTGGATTTTACAATCTGCGCGTGCATTTGCGGGCGACACGCAACTCGCACTCGCAAGGGGAAATTTTAAAACCTACATGCAGTGACGCGATCAGCTAGTCCTCAGTTCCCTCCCAATGGGGCAGATTTTAAAAACCCTACACGCATAAATCCAGCTGGCTTTACGCGCCTAGGGGGGTTATGCGCGCTGGGCCTAACTTGTAAGTTAATTTTTTTTAGGGAGGTTTAGCTTAGAGCTGTGGGGTGGGAGAGTTATGGGAAGGGAAGGGAAGGGAAGGTGGTGTGGGGGGGGTAGGGAATGGAGGAAGGCAGTGTGGCTCGGCGCGTGGAAGGTGAATAATTGTGCACCCCCTTGCATGTGCCGACCCTGGATTTATAACATGCGCATGGCTGTGCGCGCATGTTATAAAATCGGGCATACATTTGTGCATGCCAGGTAGCGCGCACAAATGTACGCCGCAAGCGTAGGTTTTAAAAACCGGCCCAGTGTGTTTCCCTAACCCTACCCTTCCTTCCTTTTCCCCTCTCTTCCCCGCCCCCTAAATCTACTCTAACTATCCCCCAATTTTTTTTTTTTTGCATCCTTACTGGAGCAGAAGTAATATCCGGCCGGTGCATACTTCCCCGGGACAGCATTGAATGGCACTGTCCCAGCCCAACCATCTGCTCCACCCCTCCCTGCATAGACCATGCCCCAGTCCACCCCTTTCTTTGGGCCCGGCACTTCTGCATCCAACGGGGATTACATGCGTGGCCAGGCCCTTTGTAAAATGCGCATGACACATGCAAGGTCCAGCCACACACATAACCTCTGTAATTTACATGTGCGGCCCTTTTAAAATCGGGCCGTTAATTTTTTTTGATTGTCATTAAAGTCAATGGTGGAAGGAATGCAGCCTATTTTGGGCTCCAGTACTAAGGTATTTTCATGAAACTTGTGGTAAGAAATCATCAGAAGAGAAAAAGAACTCCAAGGTAACTAAATTGTGGCAAAGTGGCACCAAAAGTGGCATGAATAGCCTAAGGCTTCGTAAAAAAGCAAAGGGGTACCAGAATTGGCAGGTGTTCTCCAAAGCATCATCAGAGGCTCAAAGAAGAAAGCTACTATGGGAAGAATACCCAAAGCTCCAAAACAGGGCACCAGCAACAGTGGCATAAACTCTTGAAGGCAGCATGAGAGGCAAAGTGGCACCAAATGTGACATCAGCATCCTAAGACTCCATGAAAGGGAACTGAAGCAGAAAGATGGCAGAAAATTCCAAAATACTGATAAAGGGTCTAAGCAGCACAAAAAGTGGCATCAAGACACAAAAAGCAACATGAGAGGGGAAAATTAGCCTCCCAAAGTAGCAGAAAGAACCCCAAAGTGTAAAGTCTGGGCATGTCAGTAAGGCTGAGTGGCACAAGGACTCCCAAGGAATAGCATGAGGGATATAGCAGCAAGGCACAGTAGAATGGGAGATGCCAGCCCTTCTGTTGAAGCACTTGCCATTTGTCAGATTCAGTACAAGATTTGATTTTCTTCTGAAATAATCTTATTGTATAAACAGTTATCACATTCAGAAAATATAAATGGTTTCTAATGAGTGTGATTTGGTTCTCCTGGTAAGTTGTGAGGGTTGCTTTATTTAGAAATCTTTTCTTGTATTCTGTAGATGAACTCAGTCTGTTCTATTTCTTGATTTTCTGGTTTTGCATGAGTTCCTGGTTTTTTTTGGATGCACAGCCTCAGCGTTTTGGTTGGACTAATGGCGTGATATTCGTACATGGAAAGGTGGTTGTAACAGGTAATTGCTAACAGTTATGGAAGTTCAAAATTATGTGTTGCTTATAAATTTATTTATTTATTTTTAATTTTTATATACCGGGGTTCTTGTAAGAGTTACAAATCACTCCGGTTTACATAAAACTGTAAATTAGCCAGAGGCTGAGCATACAGCTGTACAATAGCCAAAGGCAGTACAAAAAAACACATTATTTAACCACATTAAATGTTGTTAATGTAGTTAAATAATGTATGGAATATATTTTTTGTAGATTAAATTTTAAAAACGTTCTTAAATCAGATTAATAGCGGAGGAGTTTTCTGTGTATGGGAACTCTGAGACTTGAGAAGCCCGGTATAGCTATCTCTCAAAGAGTAAGTTTTTGGATGTATAATATAATACATTTAAATAATCTTTGTAGACATTGTTTATAAATATTGTTCACATGGCTAAAAATAAGGGGCCGGATTTTCAAAAGGTTATGTGCATAAATCCTCCGTGCTGAAGTAAGTTTTGTAATAAAAGACAGAAAAAAGAAAAGGTAGAGGGGAAAGGGCGGGAGAGTTAGGGGAAGGAAAGGGAAGGGAAGGTGGGGAACGGGGAAAGGCAGCACGGCTCAGCGCGGGCTCGGCTTGCACAAGGTGCATAATTGTGCACCCCCTTGCATGCGCTGACCCCTGATTTTACAACATGTGCACGCCTGCGCACGCATGTATAAAATCGGGCATACATGTGTGCGTGCCGGGTAGCGTGTGCACATGTACGCCATGCGCACTCCTTTTAAAATCTACCCCAATGTGTGTAATATTTTTTGTAGATTTAATAATAAAAATGTTCTTAAATCAGATTAATAGCAGAGGAGTTTTCTGTGCATGGGAACTGTGAGATTTAAGTAATAAGTTTTTGGATGTATAATATCATACATTTAAATAATCTTTGTAGACATTGTTCATTATTAATGGCATATTTATATTATATTTTTTAAGGCTCATGAATTAACTTTTATTCGAGATAATGGTATCCAATGAGACATAGATTATTAGTGCTGAGGTCAAGTGGTGATATCCATTTTGGAATATAGAATTTAAGTATAGGTAGTGCCGGTGGGATTTGAAGAAACCACTTGTGAAGAACCAGCTGAAGGATGCAGATTGATGGTCTTGATAATAATTTGAAGAAATATTAGCATCTTCAGGAGTGGAAGAATCACACCATGGAACTCTTTAGTTGATAGAGAAAAATACAGATGTAAATTGATTGCTTTAGATAATCCCCTGAGGAAGCCTAATATAGGCAAAACAAAGAGGATCCTGTTTTGTTGGGTTTGGATTTCCTACTGGATAATTTTAATGTGCATGTATGGTATGAGTGATGGTGTGAATGGTGTGATATGAGGTATTAAATAGATATATTTTGTGTGGTTTTTAAGTGTTGTGATGAATAATTTTGTAATAACAAATTTATCATTGTAAAATTTTATAATAATAAATGTATCATTGTAAAATAAATTATATACTTTGTATATCATTGTTTAGTCTGAAGTGTCTAGTTTGAAGTGTTTCCTTAGGTTTTTGGTATTAAGTTTTATCTCTAGCCATGTAGGCCATAATTTGTCTGTATAGATCCTGTTTCCAGCAGAATTTACACATTGGGCCACTGCTGTCAACAAGTGCAAAATACCACCCAATGCACATGCAAAGTAACATCAAACTATAGCCCTTTTATTTTGTTTATCTGAAACTCAAAGGTATTGTCTGGGTTAGGTTCCTTGGACCTATTAGCTTTTCCCTTTCTTTACAGATGGGTGCAAATGACATGACACAATGGGGTAGATTTTAAAAATGTGCGCAATCGCGTACTTTTGTTCGCGCACCAGGCGCGAACAAAAGTACGCTGGATTTTATAAGATACGCGCGGCTACGCGCGTATCTTATAAAATCCGGGGTCTGCGCACGCAAGGGGGTGCACATTTGTGCAACCTGCGCGCGCCAAGCCCAGCGCGCGCTGCTTGTTCCCTCCGAGGCCGCTCCGATTTCGGAGCGGCCTCGGAAGGAACTTTCCTTCGCCCTCCCCCCACCTTCCCCTCCCTTCCCCTACCTAACCCACCCCCCCAGCCCTATCTAAACCCCCCCCTTACCTTTGTTGGCAGATTTACGCCTGCTAAAAGCAGACAAAAATCTGCGCACGCCAGAGGGCTGCTGGCGTGCTATCACCCAACCCGAGGGCTGGTCCGGAGGCCTCGACCACGCCCCCGGGCCGGCACCATGCCCCTGGGCCCGCCCCCGAAACGCCACGTCCCGCCCCCGAAATGCCGCGTCATTTCGGGAACGCCCCCTTCCCACCCCCTCCCCGCCCCTTTTACGAAGCCCCAGGACTTACGCGCGTCCCAGGGCTCTGCGCGCACCAGCGACCTATGCAAAATAGGCGCGCCGGTGCGCGAGTGCCCTGCGCGCGTAAATCCGATCGGATTTACGCGCGCAGGGCATTTAAAATCCGCCCCAATATGTTTTTCCTCTCTTCACAGATGATAACATCCCGTCACCAGATGATGATGAGGAGGAGGTGGAGGAAGAAATGATGGAGGCCGGCAATGCACCAGTTCTGGGCCCCATCCAGATAGCTGCATCCGCTCCTGGGGAGAAGAAGGATGTTCATCTCCTACTGCAGCCACTGCACCCTCCCTCTCACCCTATAGAGCCTCCTCCCCATTCTGACCATGGAGTAGTGAGGCAGGGACTCAGACTGGGCAACCTTTGCTGCCCGAGGGAGGCCCATCTCACCATGCATCTCTTCCTTCAACATCTGGCGGCAAGCTACAGGCAACTGCTGCAGGTGATGAGCTGCTTACTCAGCGGCAATTCGCTTGAGCCATCCAGATGTTGGGAGGAGATTTTGGTGAATTGGGCAGCCCTTGAGGGGTTTTCTGAGGCTGCCATACACCTAGTTGAGGTTCAACAGAATCACACCAGACTTCAGCTGGCCTTAGCTAGGCACATAGGCATGTTTCCACCTCAGCAAAACCTCTAAATCTGTTGCTATTCCGGCCCATGTTTTTTTCCATGTAAATAGTGGGGTAGATTTTTAAAAACTGCGTGATCGCGTACTTTTGTTTGCGCAACAGGCGCAAACAAAAGTACACTGGATTTTATAAGATACGCACATAGCCACGCGTATCCTCTAAAATCCTGGATCGGCGCGTGCAAGGCTGCCAATTTTGGACAGCCGGCGCGTGCCGAGCCACGCAGCCTGCCTCCGTTCCCTCCCCTCACCTTCCCCTCCCTTCCTCTACCTAACCCACCCCCCCGGCCCTATCTAACCCCCCCCCTACCTTTATCCATGGATTTACGCCTCCCGGAGGGCTGCTTGCGTGCCGAGACCCGACCCGGGGGCGGTTCCGGAGGGCGCGGCTACGCCCCCGGAACGCCCCGGCCCGAAACCACGCCCCCGGGCACGCCCCCGAAACGCTGCGCCCCGCACCCAAAACGCCGCGTCGTTCGGCCCCGCCCCCGACACGCCCCTGTCCAAAAACCCCGGGACCTACGCACGTCCCAGGGTTCTGCGCGCGCCGGCGGCCTATGTAAAATAGGCGTGCCGGCACGCAAAGCCCTGCTCGCGTAAATGCGGGCGGATTTACGCGAGCAGAGCTTTTAAAATCCGCCCGAGTGTTTCTCCTTAGATAATCCCACTTCTTCTTATTTTTTAATATTGTAAATTGCTTAAATAATTTATAAAAATAATATTTTAATTTAAATGGTGAATGTGTCCTTTATGTTGTTAGGCTTCAGCAATTAAATAGGATGTTAGGAAGGGGAGGCAGAAAGTGAGTTAGTTTTAGGAGTTTTAAAATCGTCAACAGTTTAGAAAGGGGAAGGAAAGGGGGGTGCTGTGATGAACACAACTCTCTTGTAACAAGGGGGGGTATTGGGATAAAAAAGAGAATGGGAAGGGTAGGGAAGGGAAGAGAAGGAGTAGGGGAGAGACGGTAGGGGGGAAGGAGGAAAGGGGGTTTGGAAGAGAGATTACTAGTAAGAATAGTGGTTAGGTTAGTGGTCGGTGAAGATGTGAGGATCCAGTCTTGCATGGGAGAGAAGGGGAAGGGGGATTGAGGGGGGAGAAGGTGGTTTGGGAAAAGTAGCACTCTAGGTGAATAGAAATTAATGGTCAGAACCTTCAAATAAATAAAACAAGGTGCTTTCTGTGCAAATGGTTTATTTAACATTAAAGTAAAATGACGATGGTCGAGTAGCATGGAATCTATTTAATGTCTGGGTACTAGCCTGGATTGGCCAGTGTTGGAAACAGGATGCTGGGCTCAATGGACCCTTGGTCTCACCCAATATGGCAACTTCCTATATTTATATGTGGATGACGAGGTCTCTGCGAACAGACGAGGCTTGCAATAATAAGAAGCATCAGCACCGGAAGAAAATGAAGGAGCCAAAATTGCCATCTACGTGTATAACAGCAATGAGTGGTGACAATGACCATCCACCTGAAAAGAGATTAATAAACAAATGAAAACATTTAAAAATTGTCATGAGCAAGTCTTGCATAAGAGAAGAGGATGGGGGGAATAGAAGGGGGGAAGGGGAAATCAAAATAAGGGGTGGATGGGAGTAGGAGCGCCAAGAGAAAAGGGAGGGCTAGGAAGGGGGGTGAGGTTACTGTTACACACATTCAGCAGTGATGAGCGAAGACAAACCAAGCACTTGAGTGTGAGAGAAGCATTTGCACCAGCTAGAGGTTTACTAGCTCAGTGTCCATATCCACATACACAGTAACGAGTGAAGACAGGCCAGACAGAGGCAGAGGCAGGGAGAGAGATCTGTCTGTGAAGAGACAAGGTTTGCAGGCATGAAATCCATCAGCACCAGATAGAAGTGCAGAAGCTGGTTGCTCCTCTCCACGTACAGCATGGACAAGCAATGAAGTTTATTATAACCAGCATTAGAGGAAAAAAATGAGAGAAAAATTATTAGCCCAAAATTTCTCCACTCTAGGAACCCATGAAGTGATGATAGCACTGGAATATTTAAAGTGACGCTACTCACGTTTTTAGAAGAGATGAGTGACAGAGGAGAGATGACCAAGTATATGAAGATTCAGGAGGATGGAGGCATGTGCGAGGAGACAAGAGTTGCATGTGAGAGAAGCATTCATACTGGCTAGAGGTACACTAGCTCAGTATCCATATCCACGTACAGCAGTGATGAGCGAAGACAGGCCAGATATATCTGTCACACCAGAAGGAAGTGCATAAGTTGTTTACTCCTCTCTGCATACAGAAGATGGATGGAAGAGATAGAGTATTGGGTGGGGGAGAGGGGAGAGGGGGGAAAGGGAGTAGTGGCTAGTGAGATAGGGAGCCACAGCAGGCTGGTCCTAGTAATGTAGAGGAGAAAAGGTGGAAGAGAGAGGCATGCTTTTCAGATGAAGAAAAGGATCTGTATGCTTCCTCTAGGCAAGAAAGAGCCAAGTGGGAGTTTTTGAGAATGGAGTGTGACAGAGGGAGGGGTGTCTGAGGGCAAGGATGAGCATGACAGGTGGACAAGTGGGGAAAGCATGGATAGGAGGAATGTGGTTCTGTCTCAGGTGAGGGTAATCAAGGAGAGAAGATGGGGCAGGAGAGGGGTGTGCAAGTGTTTGAGGGTGCACCTGGGGGTGGGAATGCAGGAAAAGGAAGGCAGGTGGAGGAGATAGAGTATGGGATGGAGGAAGAGGGAAGAGGGAAATGAGAGAAGGAGTAGTGGCCAATGAGGTAGGGAGCCACAGCAGGCTGGTCTCAGTAATGTGGAGGAGAAAAGGCGGCAGAGGGAGGCACGCTTTTCAGATGAGGAAAATAATCTGCTTGCCAGGGAGGTGTGACAAAACTACCATGCATACAAAAGACATCCACAAGGTTAAAGAGTTGAATATGGGAGAGTATACCCAAAGATGTAAGCAGCCTGTCGATGGCAAACAGGTCAGTGGAACAATTTTATTTATTTTTATTTTTTTTAAATTTATTGAATTTTGCATTTATATTCAAGAAAAACACTTGAGTAGTAATCACAGAGACATAAATTACACATAAACATTTACAAGGAAATTTTAGGAAAAATAATGCTCCTATTTCCAAAACCTTCTGCCTCAATATCAAAAACTGTTTCCTTCTCTTTTGTGTCTGTCTTGCCAGATCCGGATAAATATTTTTCTTAAGATCAAAAAAGGTATCCAGACGATGGTAAAAGAATAATCTTAATATCCAGTCCCGATCAGATTCCAATAGAAATGTAACTATAAGTGCTTCCGGGGTAATCAATTCTCTCTGGGATGTCTCCAAACAGTTAGTAAGATTCATTGACGGTAAATTCATTGGAGATATAATATTAAACCCCTTTTGGTCTAAAGAAACTCTTTTTGACTGTGGGATACAATAAACCCTAGACATTAGAGGCAGGGTTTGCTCTGGAATCTTAAGAATTTCTAGTAAATATTTTTCCACATATCCTTAGGAGATATTGCATAGTCTTTTGGAAAATTTATAATATGGAGATTTTTCCCTTGTATCTGATTCTCCAATTGTTCAAGCCTGCTGGTTAAGACTTGATTTCCTTTAGTGATAGAGTGCTGGGCATCTGAATCTTTCCCAATTTCCAATTTAGGATTAAGACAGACATTTGTATTGGTAGATATCCCACTTTCAGCTAGCTTTAAACGATGATCTAACAGACCTAAAGAGGTAACCAGAGGATTTATTTGCTTGGAAATATTTTTATTCAGTTCCTGGATTGCATCACAAATCGATTCCAAGGTAAATAATATTGGTCTTACCAGTTCAGAACGCTCAACTCTAAGCTTTTCCTGAAAATTCTTCTCTAATTGCCCCACTGCAGCATTGCTGGCAGAGTCCCCAAGCATTCCAAAGGCCTCGAGAAGTTCCAAATCTCCTCCCGAAGCCTCACCAGCAGGCGACCGCTGAAATTCAATTCCTTCAGCATCCACCGACACATATTCTGGAGATTCCAAAACAGCTCTAGTCTCAGTGGGGTTTCCCAGGGGGTTCTGTTGCACTGGAGAAAATGTTGTCATAAACTCAGGGAGGCCATCGGGTTTTACTTCCTCTCGGCGTGCCTCCAGCAAGTCAGCACCCGGTGCAGTTGATGCCCGCAGCACATTCGCATCCATCGGGCCCAGGATCTGAGATTCCAAGGAATCAGGCATAGCTACCCGCTCCCTAGCCCGGCGTTTCCTGCCGGAGTGGGGCATACTGAGAAGATAATTTGGCCCAATGTGTGCACCTCAGCATCGTTTGCTCAGGTGGCCATTTTGTCCCCATCCCCAGTGGAACAATCAAACCATCACTGGTGTGTCACCAAACTAGCTGTAAAAGCCAAGGTGGCCCAGATAGAAAGGTCACAGTGCCAGACAGGAGGAGCGCCACCATGCAAGGTTCAGCTTACAGAAGTAGAACATCTGGTAAGGGTTACTCTACAAAGGAACTTTATCACAGGAGTCCACACAGCAGGGACTGACACAAAAGCTGCAGACTAAGGCTGTGGGGGTAGCATAGACATGGAGGAGACTGCTATAGAGGAGACAGGAGCAGAGGAAGAAAACTCCACCATTGCAGCAGATGGGTTGCAGGAGGAATCAATAATGTTGTTTAGTGAGCCCATGGGTTACTCGCAAGAGGACAATGAGAATGTCCAGCTATATTTAACTTGCATTGAGACATCACCCAACTCTGGGGGTGGAGGGTCCCCTGCTATTGAAGAGATCTCTGCTGACAATGAGGAGGGGATAACATTTGAAATTCCATGCATATCCATGGATGCCTTTGCAGAGAACCTTTATCTTGAGGAAAATCATCTGGAATCTTAGGGCATGTTCCATTTATTCAGAACTCTCTTCCATGAAAAAGGAGTTGGAATTAGCTGCAATAAAGAAAGTATTTGCAACCACCAAGAAATCCTCACCCACTTTACAGTATTCAGGAATCATTTCCACATTACCACAGAAAATTCAAAATCCCAGAAAAAAATAGTTTACAGTGAGCTCAGGTAGGATAAGACCTATGACCCAAAGATACCCATTCTTCACAATTTTGCAGCCAACATGGCCCCCTGCGCCCCCTTCCCCTCACATACACACACACTTACACAGAATGTACAGGAACCCAAGAACAAATGGATTACAGTGGGCTCTGGTAGAATAAGACCTGTGAGGTGGAGACACTCACTCTCAATTGACACATGTACAAAATGCCTTCTCTGTATTAGATTATGAAGATTGAAGTGGTATCTGAAAGGAAAGAAGAAACCCAAAGCATGCAGAAATTCCATAATACAACCAATAACCATAAGAAAAAGCTCATTGTGCTGGGTGACTCAGTCATTGGAGGTACTAATTTAGGAACTCTTTTCGAGGGAAACACTATAGTTAAAAGCCTTCCAGGATCATTGGCTGGTAGAAATGCTCTTCAGATAGTTAATGCAATCAAAGAAGAAAGTAAGGACTCCGAAATTGATATTATCATCCATTTGGGAACTGAAGTCCTTGCTAGAAACAACATCCAAGTGGTACAGAGAGATTTCCAGACTCTTGCAAAGCAGATTAATCACATGGTGAAGACTATTGTCTTTTCAGAAGTGTTACCTCTTCATGGAAAGGGGAAGGAGAGGCTAAGCCATATGGATAACTTCAATGCATGGCTCAAAACTTGGTGTAAGGAAGAAAATTTTGGATATATTGTGAGCTGGGGCCATGTATGGAACAGTAAAAGGCTCTATGTCAAAGATGACTTACATCTGTCTGTGGCAGGAAAAAATAACCTAAGTGATAAATTCAAATCTTATGCCATAAGGCATTTAAATTAGAGGATGGGGTGGCAGAAGGAAATTGGAATGTCACCCCACAAATCTCAAAGAAATGGGTGAAGAGGATAACAAAAGTCAGCTGAATAAGGCACAAAAGAAGTCCAAGAAGAGAAGTAACCTGAAGGAGAGAAGCTGGAAAGCTATGAGTACAAATGCTCATAGTCTGGGCAATAAAACCCCAGACTCTAACGGTGGAAGCGGATCTGAACATCATTGCTGTTACAGAATCATGGTTTACAGAGTCATGTGACTGGGATATAGCCATCCTTGGCTTTAACTTATTAAGGAAGGACAGAGAGGACAGGAAAGGAGGAGGAATAGCACTTTATGTCAGAAGCAATATCCAAGCAATTGAAATGCAAAGGACGTGGGGTAGAGAAGAAGTAATATGGGCTGCCCTAAAAAAAAAAAAAAGATGGTGCTTCCATTTACATCAGTGTGATTCAGACAGAAGAGCTGGACAGAGATCTGATCGAAGACATTGAAAAGATGGGAAAGAAGGGAGAAGTGTTGCTCGTTGGAGATTTTAATCTGCCAGATGAAGACTGGAGTATCCTTTCTGGGGATCTATGAGAAGTAGACAGATAGTGGATACCTTCCAAGGGACTATGCTCAAACAAATGGTAATGGATCCCACAAGGAACTGTTTAATCCTGGACCTAGTGCTCACAAATGGGGTTTAAAAAAGATTTGGATAAATTCCTAGAGAAAAAAAATCCATAAACTGGTATTAATTAATAAGCAATAGTAGCTTCAGATTTATTTAATGTTTGGGTACTTTCCAGGTGCTCGTGACCTGGATTGGCCACTATTCGAAACAGGATACTGGGCTTGATGGACCTTTGGTCTGACCAGTATGGCATATCTTATCTTATCTTATGTATATAATATCTGGACAAGTGCCCACCTGAATACAAGGGATCATCAGACGGTATGGTTGATATTATGAATAAGATACAAAGAAGTCACATGAATACCTGAGTTTTGAATTTCAAATATGTGGACTTTGATAAAATGGGGATATACCTGGAGGAATAACTAGAAGACTGGGAGAAAATAAATGAGATGGAGCAACAGTGGGCTAAATTAAAAGGAGCTATTACAAAGGCAACAAATCTATAATTTAGAAAAGTAAACAAAAGCTCAAGGAAAAAGAAACCAATTTGGTTCTAAAAGCAAAAAGATCAATGTTCAGGAAGTATAAAGGATCCCAAAAAGAGGAACACAGGGAACAATACCTGGTGAAAATGAGGTAGATGAAGAAAGAAATCAGAAAAGTAAAAGGTCAAGCAGAAGAAAGAATTGCCCAAGAGATAAAGAGAGGTAACAAAACATTTTTCAGATTTATAAGAGAAAGAAGGAAGGTACAGAGAAGGGCTACCAAAATGATAAGGGGAATGGAACAGCTCCCCCATTAGGAAAGACTAAAGAGGTTAGGACTTTTCAGCTTGGAGAAGAAACGGCTGAGGGGGGATATGATAGAGGTGTTTAACATCATGACAGGTCTAGAATGGGTAGATGTGAATCGGTTATTTACTCTTTCGGATAATAGAAAGACTAGGGGGCACGCCATGAAGTTAGCATGTGGCACATTTAAAACTAATCGGAGAAAATTCTTTTTTACTCAAAGCAATTAAACTCTGGAATTTGTTGCCAGAGGATGTGGTTAGTGCAGTTAGTATAGCTGTGTTTAAAAAAGGATTGGATAAGTTCTTGGAGTCCATTACCTGCTATTAATTAAGTTGACTTAGAAAATAGCCACTGCTATTACTAGCAATGGTAACATGGAATAGACTTAGTTTTTGGGTACTTGCCAGGTTCTTATGGCCTGGATTGGCCACTGTTGGAAACAGGATGCTGGGCTTGATGGACCCTTGGTCTGACCCAGTATGGCATGTTCTTATGTTTGTAAGGAAAGCCCAAAGTGGTATATTGAAATTGAAAGGTGACAAGGAGCAATGTTCCAAGACAAACAAGGAAATGGCGGAAATATTAAACAAATTCTTGAGTTCTTTGTTCACTAAAGAAAACCCTGGAGAAGGACCATTGCTGGTTGACAAGACCATAGAAGGGAATGGGCTAGACACAACTCCTTTTACAGAAAAGTATGTATGGGAAGAACTAGGAAAACTAAACATGGACAAGTCCATGGGGCCGGATGAGGTACATCGCACGATACTACGAGAAATCAGAGATGTCCTGGCAAGTCTGCTAAATGACCTGTTCAAACGATCCCTAGAAACAGGAGTGGTGCCATGAGATTGGAGAAGAGCGGTCTTAGTCCTACTTCATAAGAGTGGTAGCAGAGAGGAGGCTGGAAACTACAGGCTGGTTAGTCTCACTTCAGTGGTGGGAAAATTAATGGAGACACTGCTGAAAGAAAGAATACTGAACTATCTACAATCCAGTAAGTTGTTGAACCTGAGGCAGCAAGGATTCACCTCAAAATGGTCCTGTCAGACAAACCTGATTGGTTTTTTGATTGGGTGACTAGAGAATTGGATTGAGGAAGAGCACTCGATGTCATCTATTTGGATTTCAGCAAAGCTTTTGATACCGTTCCACATAGGAGGCTTGTGAACAAAATGAGAAGCTTCGGAGTGAGTGCCAAGGTGGTGGAGTGGATTACAAACTGGTTGACTGATAGGAGACAGCGTATAATGGTAAATGGAACTTACTCTGAAGAGAGAGCTGTGTTAAGTTTGTTCCACAGGGATCAGTATTGGGACCGGTTCTGTTCAATATCTTTGTGAGTGACATTGTGGACGAGATAGAAGGTAAAGTTTGTCTATTTCCAGATGATACCAAGATTTGCAACAAAGTGGACATGCCTGAAGGAGTAGAGAGAATAAAAAGTGATTTCCGAAGGCTTGAAGAATGGTCAAAGATTTGGCAGCTGGAATTCAATGCCAAAAAGTGCAGAGTCATGCATCTGGGATGTGGTAATCCAAAAGAGCGGTATGAGATGGTGGAGAAGGAGAAAGGCTGATGTGCATTGACCAAGAGAGGGATCTTGGAGCGATAATTTGTGGTGGTCTGAATATGGCAATGCAATGTGACAAGGTGATAGCTAAAGCCAGAAGAATGCTGGGTTGCATAGAGAGAGGAATAACCAGCAAGAAAATGGATGTGGTATTGCCCTTGTACAGGTCCTTGGAGAGGCCTCACCTGGAGTATTGTGTTCAGTTCTGGAGCCCTTATCTCAAAAGGGAAGAGTCAGAATGGAGGTACTCCAGAGAAGGGCTACCAAAATGGTGGGGGGTCAGTATCAGAAAACCTAAGAGGAGAGACTGAACTATATGAATATGTATACCGCAGAAGAAAGGAGGCGCAGGGGTGATATGATACAGACCTTCAGATACTTAAAAGGTTTTAATGATGTGCAGATGTCAAATCTTTTCTGTTGGAAAGAAATCAGTAGGGTATGGGATAAATACTGTGGATTCTTAAGGGGTAACGGTTGGAAATGAAGAAAAGAGTGCATGGAGTAACTTGATGGTGCAGTGTTTATTACCCTTAACCAATAATCCTTGATACTATAGATGCAACCCCATCATTGCTCTGCTTCAATGGCAGAGGGAAAGGGGGAATTGGATTCATTCAGCAACCAAGGACCTCGATTTTTATGGTCTGGGAAACAAGTATGGGGGTAATTCTCTGATGAGGCGGTTGCTACCCTTAACCAATAAGTCTGATACTTTGATGCAACTCAAACATTGCTCTCTGCTTCAACAGCAAGGCATAACAGGGAAGTGGATTCAAAAGCAATTAATGAGTGCTAGTGTGGGAAACTAATAAGCACAGGGGTAATGGGGAATTTGATTCTAACGGCAACCAACAAGGGCCCTGACTTTTATGGTCTGGGAAACAGATAAGCATGGGGTAACCTTCATGGCACAGCAGATACTACCATAAACTTACTGGGCAGACTGGATGGACTATTTGGTCACTTTCTGCCATCATTTCTATGTTTCTATGTAACCTGGCAGCTGAACTCATTGCTAGGCAGGAGCGGATTCAGGGCAATATACCACAGTTTGGAGGAAATTAAGCAGTTGCACAAAGAAGTTGGAAAGATGAGAAGGCAGGCTAGACACTCAACCCAGGACCTACATGCTGCTATCAGGAAGTTAAATGCTACTTTGCAAGCACAGCAAAACTCAGCAAGTGAATGTTCAGCCACCCAAAGTAACCCCTCTCGCAGAGGTAGAGGCAGAGGCAAAGGCAGAAGTGGGGATCAGGATAGCAAGAACTAAAAAAGAGAGTGCATAGTACAAAATCAAACAGTTCCATAAAGATAGAAAAATTATTAGCAAAAACCTTCTCCACAATGCTGCATCCGTTGGTCTCAGACAGCTTTGCCTGACATGCCTCACCTCTATTTCAGCCTTCTCCACCAGCCTTGGGAGAATGGCATCCATAGCATCTCCTTGCCACACCCTCCAGCTTCCCCGGAGCGACTCAGGCGTGGCATCCCGCCATGTTGACCTGAGACCTCCTAGGGGGTGCGCGTGCACACGCCTCACGTCTTGTAGCAGTGTTGGCACGAACCTCAGGGGCTTCCCCCCGAGAGTAACGTCACTGCTTCCGTATTCAAAAGGTTGCCCATTTGCTGACTCTCGCCGAGTTAGCAACAGATTGAATTCACACCGGTCTGAAGCTGCTCTGCCGCTTCTACTCTGCTGGAAGCCACCTTCACCCTCCAGGGTTCTACTAACCTGGGTACCCGCTCCTCAGGGGTCCTTTGCTTATTTCCAGGTGCCTATCCTATATACAGGTACTCGCTCCTCAAGGGCCTGTGTGTCTATCCTGGTGCCTGCTACCAATTCTTCAACATGCTGGAGCACTACCTATCAGCTACAGAGAGTGGGGTAGATTTACAAAAAGGGCGCCCTCGCGTAGTTTTGTAGGCGCATGAGGCGCAAACAAAAGTACACGGGATTTTAGCACATACGCGCGTAGCTGCGCGTATCCGCTAAAATCCTGGATCGGCGCACGCAAGGCTGCCTATTCCGTGTAGCCAGCGCGCGCCGAGCCGCGCAGCCTGCCACCGTTCCCTCCAAGGCCACTCCGAAATCGGAGCGGCCTCGGAGGGAATTCGCTAACGCCCTCCCCTCACCTTCCCCTCCCTTCCTCTACCTAACCCACCCCCCCGGCCCTGTCTAAACCCCCCCCCACACCTTTGTTGGGGGATTTACACCTCCCAGAGGGAGAAGTAAATCCCCGCACGCCAGCGGGCCGCTAGCGCACTGGGACGCAACCTGGGGGCGGTTCCGGAGGGTGCGGCCACGCCCCTGTACTGGCCTGGGCCGAAACCACGCCCCCAGGCCCGCCCCCGAGATGGATGCCTGGCAACTGCGGCGTCTGCCTGCTGTCCTCTCCGGCGTTCCCAGACCGGCTTGGGCGCTGCCTCCCGCCATGCTCCGCTTGTACCATAGGGCGCGCGTGCCACGCAGCCCTTCTTCTTATTTCTTACTTGGCGCAAACCTCCAGGGCGTCCCCCCATGATGACGTCATGGGCAGGGGAGAAGAAAAAAGGGTTCGCACTCACAAAGCGAGGAGTAGCTGGCTTGTTACGGCGGTTACTACCCCAAACCAAATGTACCTGATACTTCACTCTCGACGCATATCCAGCATGGCTCTCTGCTTCAACGGCATGGGAGAAAGACTGATACATCACGAATTTCCAGCATAGCTCTCTGCTTCAACGGCAGGGGAAAAGAAAAACTGATACTTCACGCATATCCAGCATAACTTCAACGGCAGGGGAGAAGAAAAAAGGATTCACACTCACAAAGCGGGGAGTAGCTGGCTTGTTACGGCGGTTACTACCCCAAACCAAATGTGCCTGATACTTCACTTTCGATGCATATCCAGCATAGCTCTCTGCTTCAACGGCAGGGGAGAAGAAAAAAACTGATACCTCACGCATATCCAGCATAGCTCCCTGCTTCAACGGCAGGGGAGAAGATAAACAACCAATAAGGGCTGTATAACATAATCTGGGTAAAAACAAATAAGCATGGGTGTAGCTTGCTTATTGCGGCGGTTACTACCCCTACTACCTCTAACTAATCAAGCTAGATATTTCACTTGGATGCAGCTCCATCACCGCTCTCTACATTAATGGTGGGGGGTGGAAGGGAAATAGAACCAAGAGCTAAGAGAAACAGATAAGGATGAGAGAAAAAATGAGGGAAGCTTGCTGGGCAGACTGGATGGGCCATTTGGTCTTCTTCTGCCGTCATTTCTATGTTTCTATGTTTCTATGTTTCTATGATGCCCGGATATTTAAAGCCTACAATGTTTGCTAGCCTTTGAGCTAGCAAGGGTAATCCTACGGATGGGATTCGCTCTCTGTACCCAGCTACTCTGCCTCTCTAATCTCTAATGGACTCTCTAACGGGGTACCCGCTCCTCGGGGGTCTCACTTGCTTTCCAGGTCACTATCAGGACACCGGTACTTGCTCCTCGAGGGCCCATGATCCCTGACTCGCTGCCTACTCCTACCTTCTCTTCTGCCTGGAAGGATTCGCTAATCTTCAACATCAGTGAGTACTACCATCTTCACCTCAGAGCTGTTCCCTGGAACCAGGCACTCGCTCCTCAAGGGCCTGCCTCCGTTCCAGCCCAAGTGCCATCTCCGTGGAACCACTGCGTGAGTACATCATCTGCAAGCCTCCCAGCTCTCAGGGTTCAGATAGTCGCTCCTCGAGGGTCTGCTCTCCCTACCCTGGGGATCTCCATACTGGGGTCTTGTATTTTCTCCACTGTACTCATTCTCTCAGTTCTTTCCACTACAGCACTGCTACCGGAGGAGTCGCTGTTTCAGCGCCTGAGGGATACCAGCCCTGCCGGGTTAATCCAGCTGCTCACTACTGCCACCTCTGGTGGCTTCCTTACACAATCTAATAAAAGATCAAACTCTGTGTTTGAGTGTCCTGAGCTAAGCCTGACCTGTGGCCCCTACGTGACTTCCCCCCGTGGGCATGGTCAGCTGCCACAGTGTCCAAGGGGCCACCCAAACCTCACAGTTTACAACAGCTACCAGGGAGTGTGTTATAACATCTGCCAGTCTGTCTCTCCTACAGTGCCTTACTGGACATTTGCATTGGGGCCTTACACCATCATTGTGGGATGGGTCTCCTATGCCAAGGATCACCGACTGTTGCTATCTAATCTAGTCTCTACTGCCACCTCTGGTGGACCACACTAGCTGTATAATAAAAGATATATTCTCTGTGTTTGTGTATCTGAGTCTAGCCCGGTGCTTCAGTTCCCTACGGGGCTCCTCCCCATAGGAGACACCATCACTGTTGCCCCTGAGAATCCACCAAACACCTCGATATCATAACACACAATATACTTCCAGCTCTGCGAAACCGCAATCACAGACCATAGACAATAGGAAAGAGTAAGAACAATGAATAAACAATTATGTCAAAAGCACAGCAATCAGAAATCACAAAAATATCTCATAACCTGCTGCTAGCTTCTGGACACCTCCTACTCCAACCAACTCCAAACTACACCCATGCCAGGCTAATGGAAGGATGTGCTTTTTAGCAGAAAAGGGGCATGTCCAATAATTATTGATATGTACGTACACCAGTCAAAACCATTGAAGATTATGCCACTGTTCAAAACTAATAAAACATGTGCTACAATGTCCCGCTCTCCCTATACAGCCAATGCTACATTTCCTGCACTTACCGATGTAGCCAATAGAGCAGGCACTGCTTTTCCAACTCTTAAAGACCCGCCATTACAGATGCCATGCAGTGTGAATTATCACCCATGAAATATTAGCCATGTTTTCTGCAGCACATAGTTATTCAAAATAATAAAAATACATTCCAGGGTCATACTTTTACTGAATAGGGAGACGTGTTCACGGCCAGATTTGTTATTAGCTAGATGCCTTTCTGGGCGCCCAATCGCCCAGATTCGCAGCCAGCTAAGCACCTATCTCAGCACCCGAGCAGCCAGATTTGTGGCCATAAAAGCATCTATCTTGGTGTCCGGGCGGCAAGATTCGTGATTAGCTAGGCACCTTTCTGGGTGCCCGAGTGTCCAGATTCGTGCCCTGCTGATACCTATCTCGACGCCTGAGCATACACATTCATGCCCAGCTGAGCACCTCTCTCGCTGCCATGTGGTATGAATTATCACCCATGAAATTATTTGCAATCTTTTCTGCAACACAGTTATTCGAAATATTCAAAATACATTCCAGGGTCATACTTTCACAGAATAGGGAGACAGGTTCGCTCACTCGCTTTTATGCATGGATTATCGGTGCAGCTTTTCAGCATGGTTGCGGCCACTTATTACATAGGGCCTTGCCGTGCTTAGGTACGTACATTTCTTCATGTATGCGTGGATTTCTGCATGAAATCAGTTGCATAATTTATTTTTTTTTACATCACGTGGAAGCGCCAGCTTTAACCATGCATGGTGATCAAAATCTGCGCTCATAACTAGCACCTGTCTTGCTGCAAGTCTTATTACATCGGCCCCTATGACAGCAGAGTTCAAAATAACCTATAATCTCCTTCCAGAACAAAGTCTTCAAAGAAATGCACACAGTACTCCGTCCTCACACATGCCCAGATTCCAGGATCAGCGATAGGCTTGGACAGATACATTTTTCACTCTCTGTTTTCCGATTTGTGTCTGTGGTCTCTTTGACAACATGTTCTGCCCAGTCTATGCAAGACTGTGAGGTCACACATGACGCACAGGGAAGGGCTGGTTGCTATGCCTACTTACACCTGTTTTCTGCAATGACTTCATAGGGAAGCGCTGAATGTTTTAGTTACTTAGCTACAATTATTAACTGGCACTTCTATTCCCTAGTGATTTCTATGGCCCATAGATTCAAATGGGCCATAGAAATGAATAGGGATAAAACAAATGAAACTAATTGGATATATATCATTCGTGGGATGGTCCCCATTCATTTTGTGGACTCCATGAATGAAAATAATGAGACTCATTCATTTCAGATGTCACATTTGTTTTAAACAAATCCACATCCCTATCCTCTAAAAGCTTGCCCTAACCTTTTTTAAACCTAGCTATACTTTTAACATTGACCATATTCTTCTGCAATAAAGTTTGATGAAATATTGCAATATTTGGAATGGAGCTCAGCTATGGTTTCCATATAGCTCCCTTTCTGTAGGAAGATGCTGAACTAGTTTTGGTTTTCTGTCATTGCATGTGTGCACTTGTAGCTCCACTGTCTTAAATAACAGAAAATACAAATCAATACATGCACTTGGAGGAAAACTAAGACTGGCAGAGCATCCCGCTAGATACCCAAAGTTATATGGTAACCATAGGGCAGAACTAAAATGCTAGGAAAAGGGGGTTTATGTGACATCTCTGAGATATAGACCCCTCCCATCCATGTGTTTTTTTAACAGACGATGCAACTATTTTATATAATGAACTCAATAATAATATTCAAAACCATTTAGACAGATAACTTGTGAGTTAATCCATTTAAATAGTATCCAGTATGAAAAAGCCAGTGTCTGTGTCTGTCTATTATGCTGTAGGAAGCTTTTGAAATGCTAGGGGGAGCCAGAGTCACAGCAGGAAGAGATAAATATGGCAAGAAGTGCCTCTCGGTCTGACATTTGCTTTGTCCCCTTCTTTATCCCCTGCTCATCCTTAGCCCTACTGATCCATGGAAAATTCTCTGTCTCCCATCACCTATTACTGTGGTGTTTTACTGCCCTTGCACCTCTTACTGATGTTGTCGATACTAGTATTTCAGTAAATACCAGCACTCACAGATCTATCCAGCACACTCCTCTTTACCCCTAGCTTTGCTCAATGCTGCTCTCTTATGCAGCCTACCTGCCTCTTACTACTGCTTTTTCTTTCCTTTATGTCTGACTCCCACTGTGGGTGCTTCTCCTACTCCTGCATCTCACTCATTCCTCATTGGCCTACATTGCCTGCAAACCACGTGGCTCCAATATGGCTATTATTTTTCCCACTACTGTTGTCACCATGTGGCAAGCAGTTTACACAAAAGTAAGTAAACTTAAATAATAAAACAACTCTTTAGTCCCCAGTCTCTACTTCCTCCACATATACGCAAGCTGGTCACATACAATCTGACCAGGAAAAGAACAAAGCCACAAGAGCATGCAGGTCAAAAAGCTAATCTGTGAACCATGAAGGATGTGCAGAGGGAACAATTTGCTTTAGGTCATTAATTAGTTTCATGGATACCTTGGTAATGGGATGCATCTTCGACCAGGCCCCAGCATTGGGCTTGGGTGTAGGCATTGAACTCAGGCCTCAGAGACCAGGTCCCAGCTGAGGGCCTAGGTGTAGGCCGAGGCTTGGGGCTCAGCAATGGAACCTGACCTCAGTCCTGGGCCTAGGCATTTGGCCTAGGCCTTGGCCTTGACAATGGGACCTGGCCTTGGGCCAGACTTTGTGGATAGGGCTAGGCTGAGGCCTGGTGCCGCTGGAAGCATGTTTTATTTTTTGAATACAAAAATTCCTGAAACATGTTGGGTATTTTTGTCCGAGGCTAATTTTCACTTTGTACCATTCGTATGAACTGAAAATATTGTCATTCATTGTGTTTTTGTTATTTGTTCATAACAAATGCAGATCCCTATGAACCACACAGGAAAAGCAGCACCAGTGACAAGTACTCAGCCACTGGAAAGACTCTCCTTCCAATCAGATGAACCCCTTGGCCATGGAGAGGACATGAGATATGGTAAAATGTGTGGACTCAGAGCTTGGGAGTGATTGGAAAAGGTATGGTAGGAGATATGGAATTGGGGGATTGAGTGGAGAGAACAGGGAATCAGAGACTTGGTGAATGGAAAAGGGTAATAGGGACTTGGAGATTAGGTCAGCAGGGAAGATGGCTGCTATTTCAAACAACTACATATATACAAACACCTGTACATATACACAGACACACATACACACACAAACAATAGGTGCTTACCATACTAGTGGCAGTTTCTCATTGTAAAGGGGGTAGGCAAGTCCTACAGTAGATCAGTATATGCCTCACCTTATATTTGTTGATGTAGTACATCATGGAATATTGGAATATTTGAACTGTTACTTTTGCTGGGCATCTCTGCTAATGATAGATAGATAGATAGATAGATAGATAGATAGATAGATAGATAGATAGATAAAGGGTGTATCTAACATTTGAGCCAAGAGCAGAAAGTTTCTCAATTCTATGAAATCCTTGGTAATGAAATTGCAGTTAGCAGAAAGACTCAAACTTACCTGATTTGCCCCTGTATTTCAAGCAACCTAAGCAAAAAACTGTCTTCTATAACCTTCAGCTTACTGTATAGCTTTTAGAAGTCAATCCTTGGTGACTGTTCCAATTCATTCAAGTTACAATTCTCCATGGATATTTTACTACTGACTGCATGTAATTTCTTCTTCAATGTGAATGTTTAGTGAAACGAAAAGTAGCATCATTAATCTTCAAGGTATGTATCATATGTCACTGTCATTAGGTTTCAGCATTCACCATCAAATCATAATTCTTCTGGACTACGGAATCACAGCTTATGGTTATGGAGAACTTTTATAATACTCATTCACTTGCTGCAAGCCCAGTATTATCAGATGTAGCTTCCAATTACAGGGTCTGAATAGTGAGATAGGAAGGATATATTTGTATATGCATAGATTGTGCAGTAATATAGGCAGCCATGACTAACCTAGCCTCACTTCAGCTCCTCTGCAGAGACAAATTAATTTAATTTAATTTTTCGCCATTATCTCCTGCATTTCTAAGAAAGCTCAAAGTAGAAAGACAACAGTATAGAACAATAATAAACAACACAAATGGGCACATTTTCAAAATTGCCTGCATTATTGCACAGTTCCTGAGTAATTTTACCCACATGATTTGCACCAGTTTTGAAAGGAAAAGTACAAATATACTTTCCCTTGGAAAACTGCTCCTGGAAAACTAATTGCAAGGATTTGCACATTTTATTTTGCTTTTGTGGGTATTTTATTGACACACATACATTTGTAAATGTAATTTATGCATGCTGTTTCCTATCCCAGACCAAAATACACCTCCAGGCCTGCCTATGTTTTACCCTGCTAAAACTATGTGCATTGTTGATCCCCATGCATACTTTTAGCTAGCTAAGAGCTGGACAATTTTCTCCGTTTTCCCAGGTAAATTGCTTATGAAAATGCCCTTCAAAACAGCAAATTAAAAAGCACAATGATAAAACCCAGCCAAAAAGCTGTTTGATATGCAGACTTGCATAACAAAACTTTAGGCCATTTACAATCTGGTCCATATTCAGTAATCTGGCAAGCAGACAAGTTATCCAGCAAAAGTTAGCTGGATAACTTGACGCAGATATTCAGTGGGATAAATGTTCTGCTGAATATCCCTGATTTAGCCGGATAACTTTAACACTAATTAGCCAACTTTGAATAAGGCCAATTAGGTAAAAAGTTATCTCACCACATGGGACCAAAGAACTTAACAATTTATTGGTCCCAGATATCGTCATAGGATTTCTGGTTAAGGCCTGGATTTATCAAAATGCAGTAAATATTGCATGTGATAGGAAAAGGGGTGTGTTTTAGGGTAATAGGCAGTTTATGCTAATGCCTATGGGGTAGATTTTCAGACGAGCGCGAACAGCCTACTTTTGTTTGCGCTCCAGGCGCAAACAAAAGTACGCTGGATTTTAGTAGATACGCGCGTAGTCGCGCGTATCGGCTAAAATCCTGGATCGGCGCGCGCAAGGCTATCGATTTCGTATAGCCTGCGCGCGCCGAGCCGCGCAGCCTACCCCCGTTCCCTCCTAGGCCGCTCCGAAATCGGAGCGGCCTAGAAGGGAACTTTCCTTTGCCCTCCCCTCACCTTCCCCTCCCTTCCCCTACCTAACCCACCCGCCCGGCCCTGTCTAAACCCCCATCCTACCTTTGTCGGGGGATTTACGCCTCCCGGAGGGAGGCGTAAATCCCCGCGCGCCAGCGGGCCTCCTGCGCGCCGGGCCGCGACCTGGGGGCGGGTACGGAGGGCGCGGCCACGCCCCCGGGCCGTAGCCACGCCCCCGTACCCGCCCCTAAAACGCTACCGACACGCCCCCGCAACGCCGCGCGCTCCGGCCCCGCCCCCGACACGCCTCCCGACACGCCCACTCCGAAAACCCCGGGACTTACGCGAGTCCCGGGGCTCTGCGCGCGCCGGGAGGCCTATGTAAAATAGGCTTCCCGGCGCGCAGGGCCCTGCTCGCGTAAATCCGCCCGGTTTTGGGCGGATTTACGCGAGCAGGGCTCTGAAAATCCGCCCCTATGTGAAGTGCTATCTTAGCACAAATTGTGATAGGTGTCAGAATTGTTGTATTTCTGGCATACTGACTACTGGGGGGGACCATGTTTAGTGGTTTTAAGCTCCTGCAGAGCCAGCCTAGCTATCAGGGCCCTTTTACAACCACTGGGGAGAGAAAGAGATAGATAGAGTGAGTGAGTGAGAGAGAGCCTAGCCATAAGGGCTAACACTAGATAGGTATTTATATCTCTATGGGAGGCCCACCTAGTTACTCGAGGTGAGGTTTAGGTATTAGTGTAAGGGTTAGGGGCCACTTTGACATTCAAAGTAAGACATACGAACAGAACAGTGTTCTCTTGTGAAGATTTGATGACCTTTGATGAGATTTGTGCAATGTTCTCTCAACCTAGCTTGATGGACTCTCTACCTGGCTAACATCAAGCTAGGTTGAGAGAACATAAAGTGTGCAATGTTACCTCCTCTAACTTTGTCAGATTATAGGGAAACTCACCAAACGGTCCACCCCGAGTGGATGAAGTGGAACTCAGACAAATTGTACCCATTAAAATCAAGTCAACATTATCCTTCTTCAAAAAAACAGGTGGCTCCCACTCCTTAAAGAATCTCCAGACACCGTTAACTCTGACAGAGGAAGATCTACTGAGGATACCGACACCACTGCAGCTCCCTCCTGCTCTGGTGCTCCCAAAATGTCATAAGGCAGTACTGGAGCAAGCTCAACACAGAAGCCATGTATCTCTACAGGAGGAGGTCGAAAGCCTAGGGGGCTGAAAGATATTTCTTCCCGCAGCGATAATGGTGCTCCCTCACTCAAAATTGCAACAGGGCTTGCCAGCTCACCATTACAGGAAACAGATGGACAAAGCCAGTAATTGACTGCCGGGACATGATGAGAAAGACCGTTATCCTTCCTTTGCATTATGATGGCATCAAAAAGGGTCAAATTATCCAAGCAACCTTGTAAGCAAGTAGAGCTCAAATCCAGGTCTTGCCGCCATCTTGACTCCTCTGGATCAGCCTCATTAAAAAGTTTTGTAAGGGTTTTTCTGTTGAAGTATGGAGTAAATTATTTAAACTGGTGACAGTCATGTGATGCAGTGAGCTTCAGCAGATGTGTGATTGCTATGCTATGCTAAGATGTTGAATCAAATGTTTTACTGGTGGATGATATTGTAGTACTATTGGAAAAGAAACTGAGGCTTCAATGGCCACAAAATTCATTTAAAACCAAGAGAAAGGAAAGAAGTGACTAATGAAAACAAAGATGACTGATATCAAGGAAGAGGATGCAGCACAATGAGAACCAGATAAAAGAACCTAATGCAGTGATGATGACTTTGAAAACTGACTTTTTAAATATCCATGAATAATTGGGAGGTGCTTAATTCAGCTCTCATAGACATAGGCAAGGACATGGATTTGACATGGATGGGGAGGAAGATACACAAGATTTTAAAATACTGTTGCAAAACATAAGGAAACAAAACAGCAAAAGGAATGACAAAATTGATAATCTTGAGAATATATCATGTCACAATAATCTGGGATTTGTTGGTATTGTTGAAAGTGTGGCAGATTTTGATTGCATTTTCATGCTTTTTCATACTATGGTCTGGTGTGCTGGAATGCATTACCAACTGAATTGCAAATGGAGAAAGATGTAAAAGATGTAAAAGTTTTTTGAAAACAGGTAAAACAGGGCAAACAGGGCAAACAGGTAAAACAGGGCAAACAGGGCTTAAGGGCAGATTTTAAATGCCCAGCGCGCATACATTCCAGACTTTAAGCGCGTGGCCGGGCCTTATGCGAGCCAGGCGAATCTTCCAAGAGGCCAATACGTGCTCAGGGGGTTGGGGAGGAGAGGGGAAGGGTTAGGGAGGGTAAGGTAGGAGGTAGGAAACTAGGAAAAGCAGTGATGCATCACCATGTGAAAGTAGCTAAAATGTACCCCTCCTTGCACATGCAGATTACAAAATCTGGCACACATGTGTGCACTGGTGTGTGCATGTTATAAAATCGTGCGTCCATGTGCGTGCACACTGGGTAGCACGCGCTCATGGAGGCACGTGCATATTTTTTAAAAATCTACCCATTATTGTTTGTAGAGGCTTATGGAGAAAATTATACATTCTGAAGTTTGTTTTTATTATTCCAGTGGATTGTTTGATTGTTTTATAGAATATGTATGGGGTTTTTTATTGTTTTACTGAATATGTATGCTTAAACTGAATATGTATGAATATTTACTGAATATGTATGCTTCGCACTGAACATTATGGAAGATGCAGATAACGAACGTTTAAAATTAAATAAATAAATAAATAAATAGATCTGTGAACACCCTGGAAAATTGGCTCCCTGGAGAGCTAAATGTACCAGACATGAAGGAGAAAATGCTATTTGAGTGTGCATACAGACTGAGATCTAAATGTAATGGGCAAAATAAGCCCCATGTGGTGATAACCCAGCTTGATTTACTCTTACAAATGTATGCAGGAAGGAGTTATATTACCAGGGAGAAGTGTTGAGTTTTCAAGACTTTTCCAACAGAATTGCAACCAAACATAAGGAATATTTGTTCTGAATTGTTTCCTTACAATACCCAGATAAATTAAAAATTTGGTATGATCCATTCTAAGATCAAGTTTATGGAAAGGAGTTGGTGATAGATTTCTATGTCTGACCTCCCCAATCTACAAGAAGAATTTTGATCACTAGGACTTCACACTGGGATTCCTGGTAATAACAAATATGGTGGGAGTTCCAGGTCAAATTGAGTATAAAATCTGCCTTGTCACAACACCCCCAAGGACATTATTGCTTGCCTCCATAGTTTTCTTATAAAAGAAGAGTTGAAGAGGTATGCCAGGCAAGTTAGCCTCTTCAGCTGGGAAGGGCACAAATTACAGATTTTCAATGATTTGGCGCCAGCTACCCTGAGAAGGTGGAGAGCATTACAACCTCTCACAATGAGGCTCAGAACTGAGAAAGTGCACTACTGATGGCTCTATCCCTGGGGATTGGCTTTCACTATACAGGGAGTCACTTCGCAGGTCAAAATGGTGGAGGAAGCCATTCCCATTCTGCAAGCAGTAGGAACAGTGCTGTCCCGAGGGGAAAACATGGAGATGAAACCTAATCGACCGGCTTTACCGAAATGGCAGCGGGTAGGGAAGGGCGGACGTCGACTTACCAGACAGTCTGCCAGCAAGGGCAGCCTTTCTTTGGATGAGCCTGCGTGATCTAAATAGACACTAATCAATACATGAGGACTACTATTAACTTCTTAGATTATAATCAATTTTTCTTAACCCAGGGAATTAGTATCAGAATGTGTGCTCAATTGTTCAGGCTCTTGCCCTGTACAGGGCTACAACCACTCTCATGGTAACAATGGCACTCAGATTTTACTTCATTTACCAATTCCCATTCAATACTCCTTTTGATTTTATTTAAATTTTCTCATAATTAGATACTACTTATCATACCGTGAAAACTTCTCAACTCCACTTCCCGTGACTTAAAATTGCCGCAAAGGCAAAGCACCATCCACTCTATTGTGACTGTTAAAAACTCCGACTTCCCCAGTCCTTAACACAGCCTCCTTCCAGAAGAAAGTCTCAAAAGAAATGTGCAGTACTCCTCGCACATGCCCAGACTCCAGGATCAGCATCACTGGATCCAAAGAGCAGCAATAGGCTGGAATAGAAAAATGTTTCACTCTGATATGTTGTCTCTGAGGTCTCCTTCCCAACATGTTCTATGACAAGGCTGTAAAGTCACATATGATTCACAGGAAAGGGTTCATTACTATGCCTATTTACACCTATCTTCCCTACTGACTTCACAGGGAAATGATGGCTGGTTTTAGTTACTTAACTATATTTACTGACTGGCACTGCCCTTGTTCCACACGTCTATGACCTATAGACTTCTATGGCCCATTTAATGAATGGGCATGAAATGAATGAAAGAAATAGGATATGTTTAATTCTTGGGATGGCCCCCATTTGTTTTGGGAACCTTACAAACGAAACAAATGGGACTCATTTGTTTCAGATGTTACATTTGTTTAAAATGAATGCACATCTCTAATCATTGAGAATGGGTTCTCAGTTGAGGTTAATGGGCTTGGAAGAATGCCTATGTGGCTTGGTCAAAATGAGAACTTTAAGAGCTTTATTAATAAAAAGTGGGAGTGATAAGAATCACAAGTCACAGAATAAAAATGACAATTCTTTTTTGAGTAACTTCTAAGGCACTGTTAAGAGAAAAAATAAGTTATACAATTGCTAGAAGGAAAACAATTAGGGAATACATTATGGAAATGAAAAAGAAATGAAATCTAAGCAAAAAAAAGAAATGACTGACACAGGTCAGCATTAGCAAGAGGGAAATTTATTAAAATACAACAATAAATAATATGTTGCAACAAAGAGCACAATCTTCACTGCAAACTTTAAAACACTGATTTTTTTAACATGGCAATAAATCAGGAAAGTTATTAACAAAACCAATTAAAATACAGCCAGGTTCCAAATATAATTCTGTTATTAATGATTCCAAAAGTAATACTATTCAGTCTCTAAAACAAAAATGTGATAGACTTCAGGAATTTTACAAGTTTCTTTATATAGCTGAGAAGAATTATTTTGAGATGAGAGAAAGTATTTTGGAAAATTTGGATTCGCCACAATTGTCCCAACTCAATTTAGAGGAGCTTAATGCTCCAATTATAGTAGATGAAGTTTCACAGGTGATTAAATCTCTCTTGCAATTGAAATTTCCAGGACCAAATGGGCTGAATGCTCATTCTTATAAAATAACCTTTACAATGTTTATTTTCTGAAATGGCTAATCAAAAATGTATGCTGAAGTCTTTATAAGGGGATGCTCATCACTGAAAAACCTAAGCCAGGCCAAGATTTGACCAATCTGGTTTCATATAGACCTATCTGTCTGTTAAATATGTTTGCTAAGATTATTACTAATAGATTAAAATATATTCTAATTCTATCATCACTTATTTTGTCTGCTTAAGTAGACACAATAGACAGTCATATTGTACACAATAGAGGATCTAGCATCAATGTAAGGAAATTGATTACAGTATTAGAGGTGAGTGCATAAAGAAGAGAAATAGACCCCTTGTTAATTGTGTTAGACACAGAGAAGACCTTGTTATTGGGTCTTTTGGTCTTTTCTGAAGTATTGAATCCTAAAAATAGGTTTTCAAGCCTTGATTTTGAATTTTATACATGTGGAATATCCAAATCTGAGTGCATAAGTTAGTGCAAATGGATGTCTGTCCCAGTCCTTTCAGTTGGAGAAGGATACACAGCAGGAGTATCGTTTATTCCTTCTTTTGCTCATTAGAAAAAGAGATGGAAGTCTTGGATATCCCTATAGAAAATACCATTAAGTCATTTTATGCTGATGTTTTATTTTTGTTATCAGGGGCTAAGTGATTTCTTCCTGTGACCTGAAGATTTTGATATCCTATAGACAATTTCAAACTTAACTAGAGAAGTCAGAGGCATTGGATATTGCATCCCCATCCTTGGAGATGGGATGGGGATGCAATCAAATACTTGGAAGTTTGGATCACTAAATCATCTTCTGCACTTTACACACAAAATACTACATTAATTGTTCAATAATTTACAAAAAAAAGAGAGTTGGATGCATTTTCTATTGTTTATGCAGAGAGAATAATCTTGATCAAGATGATATTTGCACTAAAGTTATTATATATTTTTCAAATATTTCCCTTGATGTTGTTGGCCAATGATGTTAAAATTCTTAACCATGTTCTAAATTTCTTTGGAGGGGAAGAAACATTTTGGAGGTTAATGGCATCTAAAAAGGAACATTTTAAATTGTTTAATATAGTATGTCTCTTTAGGTCTTTTGGTGACTAATTATTAGATATAATTATACTGATTAGAATTAGAAAGTCAGATTTTCGCCCCTCTGGATCTTAAATATGTTCTACATGGAGTTAAAGATAAGTTGTCATCTGAAGTGGCTTCTAATCATTTGATAGCTGCCACCAGAAAAATGGCAGTTTTAAAGAATCCAGACAGCCTTATATTTGCTACTCATAGGAAATCTTTTATTTCAGCCAGCAATGATGTGTCTAGAATATGAGAAATTGGGGTATCTATAGTGAAGAGACTCTTGATGAAAAATACAGTTGATTTACAGTCTTTTGAATTTTGTATTAAAGAGCAAGGATTTGAACCTACGACTGTGCCTATTGAGCACCCTCCCAACCTATGCTGATAACTTTCTCACATCAATATGCAAAACTGGACATACATATTTTCCATAATATAAATTGTATATGCACACCTAGGTCACATATTTTCCCTCTTGCACCTTCTTGCTAACATCCCTTGCACCTATACTGGAAAAATAATTAATTATTGTTTATATGAATTTTAGATCCCATACTTTCCTCCCTGGAAATAGTCACCCCCAGCAATCACTCTATACTCATAGATTGTACTGCTGCATTAGTCCTTTGTACCTCGCTTTGAACTCTCTTTTGCTGGAAAAGCATGTAACAAATTGTTGCTTTTGTGCCTATTCTATCCCTCGCTCCACCCTCTCTACCTTATGGCGACTCCCTTCGGGTCTGACAGACAGATGCTGCCGCGGCTTCTTCTCGCCATTTTCTTCCTGGAATCCTCGGGCTGGCCTGACGCCACTGATCCGCCATGTTCCTGATGACGTAAGGGCGCGTGCACGCACTCCAGACTGTACCAGCAAGGGCGCGAACCTCGGGGGCGTCCCCTGTAGTGACATCATCCACTTCCAACATAAAAGGTCTTCGATTGCTACTTTGAATCGAGTTAGCAAGGACAAGGGTAGGAACCCCTTCCTCGCAACTCTCGGGGAATCCTTTGTCCACAACTCTGCCTCTACAAACTCACCTAGGGATACCTGCTCCTCGGGGGCCCCGCTCTCCCTCTTCTTGATTTCAGATTGCTGAACGGGATCTGGTACTCGCTCCTCGAGGGCCTACATTCCCGAAGACTCAGAAGACTCCTATTGCCTGGAGGCGATCGCAGACAGGAACCGATACTTGCTCCACGAGGGCCCATGTTCCTAATCTCTACGACTATCTTCAATCTAAGACGTTATCACAGGTATGGAGATCGTGAGTTACTATTGCAGATTGCAGATAGGAACCGGTACTCGCTCCATGAGGGCCTATGTTCTTAATACCTTTCTCAGACTCTCTTCTTTCTCAGAAGATATTGCATACCTATATCTTATGGATTACTATTTTAGCTTAACAGATAGGATCCAGTACTTGCTCCCCGAGGGCCTATGTTCCTAAATCTCTCCTAGCCCCTCTTCTATTCCAGAAGCCATCCCATACACAGTTATTGTGAGTTCTATTTCAGACTGCCTATAGGAACCAGTACTTGCCTGCAGCTCCTGTTCCTGAATACTGAAGACTCTCTGTTGCATAAGAAGATATTACAGATATCTACAAGTGTGAGTGTATCATCTACCACTGGTTATGTCCAGCATACCCTGTCTACTCACTACCTATAGTCTCTCCTTACAGCTCAGCAACTCAGAGATCGTAGTTCCAGTATCAAAGGGACTTCAGCCCTGCCGGGCACATCAGCTCACTACTGCCACCTCTGGTGGTTCTACTTCCAGTCTAATAAAGAACTATCTGTGTTTGTCTCAATACTCCAGCCTAGCCGGTGGTCCCTCTCAGGATCTCCACTTGAAGGCGCTGTCATCTGCCATCGGCCCAGGGATTCACTATTTCTACTAAGTGTTACTCCTTACACTAATAGAGCGGTATTATCATCTGCCACTCTGTGGGAGCCAACCCTCATCAGATCATTACTCCTCTTTCTGAGGAAGCTGATCCCTATCAGATAGCTAACTCCCCGTGGGGATCATACAGGTTACTGGCTCATCTTTCTACAGGAACAAAGCATAACAGTTTGCTACTCCTCCACTCTGAGGGAGCAGAGCACTAACCAATTGCTAAACTCCTCCTCCTACAGGAGCCAAGCCTATCAGATTGCTATCTCCTCCCCTTGGGAGGAGCTGATCGCTACCAGACCGCTCACTCCACCCTCCTGGTGGGGTGAGCACTAACAGATTGCTAACTCCCTAGCAAGGTCTATAACACAAATAAAGGATAATGATGATGATATTTACAAATTTGGCATTATAATCACTATAACCTTTACTCAAGATGTGTCACAATATAACTTGACACAGCTCTTTAAGCATAATACTATATCTATTGCAAATTTATATATATTGTTTAATACTTTAAAGGCACTGGGAGAACTGATGGTGCTTGCAGATGTCTGGCAGAGATATCTTAGTTCTGTGCTAAATGAAATGTCCCTCTCTAGGTGTATTGCATTTACTGCATATACTGTATAACACCACTGAGAATGTTAAGAGAATCGCAGTTTTTTGTGGTATATAGAACTAGTTTTTCTCCATTATGCAATATTGAGGTTGGGATTGTATAGTCTGATAGATGTTTAATGTGTGCTGCTAAAAGCACTTTACATCATTTGTGGGCTTGTCCAAAAATTCAATAATTTTATAAGAATATAAATCATGATTTGAAACACACATAGAAACATATAAATGATGGCAGAAAAGGACCAAAATGGTCTACTTAGTCTGCCCAGCAAGCCTCCCATGGAGGTATCTGCTGTACCATGCAGGTTACCCCATTTTTCTCTTAAGGGTAGCAACTGCTGCTCTGTACAGTTATCCCCAAGCCTTTGGTTAACCCATAAAAATTTACTGTTAGCAACATTTTTACTGGGTGATGAGCCTTCCTGAAAATTCAGACAGTGCTGTTTCACCTGCTTTGCATATGGACTTGACTGTAGAAGCAGTTCTGTGTTTTTTTTTCCACCATGTCTGCACATCAGTTCCCCAGATCACAAAAATCGGGCCCACAACTACATTGGTTGCTGTCTGAATCCAATTCCCCATCTTGAGTATGGCCCACCAGCCATAGAAGCAGAGAGCAATGATGGGGTAGCATCAACAGAATCAAGGTTTATTAATTAAGGGGCAGATTTTAAAACCTGCGCGTGGGTGCAGATTTGTTTGCACATAGCGATACGATAGTCCCTTTTCCCAGTTCCCTACGCCCCTACTCTAACTCCCTCCCTTTTCCCCTCTCCTTCCCAACCCCTAAACCCTTTCTCCTACCTTTCCTATTTTTTGTTTTATTGCTTACTGCTCCGTTGGAGCAGAAGCAACTTGGCTGACTGCCAGCGTGCGCTTCCACAGCACAGCAGAAAATGGCCGCTATATCAGCTGCCTCCATCCCCGCCCCTCCCCACTCCTTGGACCGCCCCTTTTTCTGAGTCCAGCACTTCGGTGCGTAACAGGGGTTACGCGCGTGGCCAATTTAAATTTTGACCTTATATACATAAACTATCAAACAGCTGTCCGAAAACCATCTAAGGCATAAGCCACCTTTTGTCAGATTTGGATACCTTATTTAATGACTTTACCTTAAGAATATCATAAAATGATGGACCAAATAGTTGCTTGGATTAGTTTCATTTCTTTGCTTTTATCTTTAAAAGCAACCTAAATATGACTGGCTATACTAAAGTGCTGTTCAAATAATACTCTGTGAGGTAAATTTTAAAAGCCCAACATGCGCATTAATTAGCGGATGTGTGAAGAAATTGGGCTCATGTGTGCCAAGTGGATTTTAAAAGCCGCCAAGATACGCACATATCTCTTGCAGCATGCGCATCTCGAATGTTTTCAGAAAGGGGCGGGGCATAGGCTTAAACGCCCATGCTCCGCTTAAAATTTGGCATATATGTGCACATGGCCTGGCTATTGTATAACACGCATGCATATGTGCCCGGGCCGATGTATGTGCGCAAATGTGTGCACACACGCCGACTTGAAAGTTACCGTCCCTGGAGTTACTTGTGAAATCTCCTTGCTGGTTTTGATGTTAAACATGTCTAAGGGGAAATATGGGAATAAGTTATAATATGTCAATAAGTCTGTATTCTATCAAACTTTATCAATGAATAAAAAAGTTAACCTTAACAATGTTGCCAGCACGCCTTGAAATCTGAACCCGAGAGAACTTTTGATTTTAGGAGACACTATACCATTAATCTATAAACAAATCCTCCGTTGATTTACCTTGGAGGTGGAGAGCCTTCCAACATTCATGGTAGTGAGCCTTTTCTTGTCCACATTCCTTGATGAAACCTACTAAATGTCCAGTCCATCATCCTGAATGATTCCTGGATTATTAAAACAAAAAACAAAGCGGAAGCCGATCCAATATGCTGGTAAGCGAAAAGACAAAGGAGGTCGGTGTAAAAAGATGCCTTTATTGAAGTTTGGATTATTAAAAAACAGGCATACCTCTTCCAAGCTGATTCTTCACCCACTTCAATGAAATGCTTCTGATAAATGCTATATTAAAAGCAGCTTTATATATTTTAATCTTTTGGTCTCAAGTCCCAACAATAATTCTTACCAACAAATGTAACATGAAGGAGTCAGGGGGAGCTTTTAATTTTAAAAAGTTCTTGCAACTTTAATTTAGCTTTCCTGCAGACTGCACAAACTTCTTCTAACCATGGTGATGTAGTGTAGTTCAAAAGGAGGAGACAACATTCTTGAGTCCTAACCAGAAAAATAAAGGGTGTTTGATGTTGAATGAAATAATGACTGTTGCAGAAGTGCATGGAGAAATGCATGTGGTACTTATGACAAAAATCAAAAGATAAGAATAATTACCCCAAACCTAGAGTAACAGAAATGTGCGCATTTCCCATCATGAAAGCCTTGCTTCCCAGAAGTGATATGTTTTCACCTTAATTATGGAAGATTTGCTGTTTTCTATGCTTGTCATCTATGTATGTGACAGACTTTTAATGAACAGATGAGAGAATTGCAAATTTTGGGACTGGCTTGATTTCAATTTTAATAAATCATTCAAATGTAAATTAATCTCAGCAAAACATAACTCCTACCTCGTTTGATACACCTTTACCGAACAGAAAAATGTTCCAGGCTGTTTTATCTGAATGCATCCTAATTCACTGTTAAATATAATGTATTTTTAATAGTGATGTAAATCATTATTAGCTATAAATATGAAAAACTACAAACAAGTTCACTTTCTCCATATTTTCTTATGTATATAAGAATTAAAGTACATACTGTTATCAAACAATCCATGCAGCAATCTAAGGCTAGTCTAATAAATTCCTCTAAGTATTAATTAATTTGGGGAAAAAGTGCATATTGTCTATTTCTCTAATAGCCATGCCAAATTTAACAAGTATGCAATCTGGCAATTAATAAGGAATACAAGAAATATGTTGGCTAAAAAAATGTTAGCATGAATATTCTGTCAATGTAATTAAAAATGCATCTATATTTTTTATGCCAAAATTGATTCATGCTATTACTTCTTGTTCTAGAACTTCCTTTCCACTGATAAGTCTTTCTTGTGCATTATTTATACATTTGAAGTATTTGAATGTCTACATTTTATCCCTTCTCTCTCTCCTTTCTTCCCGGAGATACATACAGTTATTAGATTGTTTCTTTCCCTATGTCATAGCATACCTTGACATTGCCTTATATTTCTGTTTACAAGCTTAAAGTCAATGGGGCCGATTTTAAATCCTACGCGTGCGGGGTACATTTGTGCACGCTACCCAAGACCTCTCTTTTGATTAGTGCACATTAGTATCTCACTCCCACTTCTCAATTATTCTCTTGGATTTCTGTACTCCAAATGCGTGACTACACTTTTTGGCATTGAATCTTAGCTGTCAACCACTCGACTACTCTTCAAGGTAGAAAGAACATTGTATAAATCTCATCTTTGTGTGAGTTTCCTCACTCCGAAGGACATCAAATCTTCACAAGAGTGTACTGTTCTGTTCGTATGTCTCACTCTGAATGTCAAAGTGGCCCCTAACTCCTACACTAATACCTAAACCTCACCTCGAGTAACTAGGTGGGCCTCATATATAGGTATACATACCTAACTACTATAAGGGCCTTATAGCTAGTCTCTCTCTCTCTCTCTCATTGTAGGTAGGAGTTGCAACAATTGTGGCACTTAGCGCAAAGTGTGAAAAAGTTATTGCACTCTGGAGTAATACCTAGGCAAAGTGCTAAGATACCATACTTTGCGATAAATAGGCTATTACCATAAAACATGTCCCTCTTCCTATCACATGCGATAGTTTGATGAATCCTGGCCCAAGTTAGAAAAAGCAAGAAAACAGGAGAAGGCAACAGATCCAGCAGGACATACAAGAGAAAAGCCAAAGGTAAAGTCTTCAGACCATATGCAGGAAACAGAACCAACAGCACTGAAGGATTCCTGTTTATGGAAGCCACCAGCACAGAAACTCCAAAAACCTGCCAATTCCCACACAAAACGATCTGCAATAGACCAAAAATCAATTTATTATTATAAAGAAAACAGTGCTCTCTTTCACATATTTCCCCTAAAAGATTCCAAAAGAGAAATTCCAGGTATTTGAGTGATACTAAGTATCCCTAAATGGTAATATAGAAAATAAATAGTTATTGTTGCAGCAAATATCTAATGGAGCATTTAATCTATTATCTTATATAAATAAAGCACTGATTTAAAACAAAACTAATCTATTCCTTTAGATTTATATATTCTATATAATACATGTCTGCTACCATCTAGGGGTAGCATTTCATTTATTGCATTTAACTTTTACCTTAACATATGCAAGTGATTGTAGATGGATAATAACCTTATTGTATCCAATAAATGCCTGCCTTTCTCATGTAACATCACAATATATTGATGCCTTTGGTATACTAATATCCCTACTTTTCTCAGTTTTTTATATTCTTCCTTGTCTTTTGCTTTCTCAGATCCCTTATACCTTTTGAATGTTAATCCCTTTGCCATACTGGTCTCTTTTTCTTCTTACTTTTATTTAGTGTACTAACATACGGGTCGATACAGTAAGGACGCGTTAGAAAGAGTGCGGCAGTGCCGGGCGCACCCTCGTTTGCCCCACGCACTGTTCTGATCACATACCGCTCGATACTCTATTTAAATGGCATGCAAATGCAAGCCGCATCTGCGAAGCGTTAGGCGAAGCGTTAGGCCCGCGCAACCCATTTTACTGTATAGGCGCTTATTACAGCGCCTATACAGTATCCTGGGTGCGCTGGTACCTGTCATTTCAAATGTCATTTCAAATGACATTTGAAATGACAGGCACCAGGAAGTGGATCCCAACTTTAACCCATGAAAACCTAAAAACCGAAAATCCCCTCCTCCCCAAGCGGCTCGACATGTGCCAACTTACCTTTTGTTGCTTTTCAGCTCCTTCCCTTCTCTGCCGCCCTCCAGAGGGGGCAGGTGGCGAAAACGGCTCACAGCAGTCCCCCCCCCCCCCATTCCAATTCATTGAGGACGTTTTCCATAGGCACAGAATGGGAGAGCGTCCTGTTTGGCTAAGGCTGCTGGTTTTTAATTATTCCACTGGTCCCAGTCTTAGTTTTACATACCCCGAGAAACCTAGGCATGCTCAAGCTAAGGTGATCAGACAGTTCCTGCTTTGCTCGGAGATATTCAAATCAAAATTCACAGCGCAAGCGAAGCGAAGCGTACTTTCATTGGCCTGAGCGCCCATCAATTTGGGCGCTCCAGCCAATGAAAGCACATAGACGGGTGCTCGTGACGTCACGGCGTGCGTCACACCCGTCTATGTGCTTTCATTGGCTGGAGCGCCCAAATTGACGGGCGCTCCAGCCAATGAAAGCACATAGACGGGCGTGCTTTCATTGGCTGAGCGCCCATCAATTTGGGCGCACATGGACGGGCGCGCGTGACATCATGGCATGCGTCACGTGCGCCCTTCTATGTGCTTTCATTGGCCGGAGTGCCCAAATTGACGGGCGCTCAGGCCAATGAAAGTACGCTTCGCTTCGCTCGTGCCGTGACTGGAGAGGGCACAGAACAGTGGGCTCTCACCCGACTTGACAATTTGATGAGGGCCGAGCCAGGAGAACCTGGACCTGCGCGGGGGGGAATGCTGCAAGCCGCTTTCACCACCGGCTGCCCCCTCCGGAGGACGACAGAGAAGGGAAGGAGCTGAAAGCAACAAAAAGTAAGAAAACAACAAAAAGTAATCTCGAGTCGCTTCGGGAGGAGGGGATTTTAGGTTTTTAGAGGTTTCCTTTTGGGGGAAAGTTTGCCGTCTACCCTTACCCCTGCCTCTAACACAGGGGTAAGGGTAGGCGGTAAGTTAGCAGGTTAAACGCGCGGCAAAACGGCAGGGTAAAATAGCGATAGTCAGGGCGCGCGTTACTGTATGGGAGGGAATAGCTAATTCGATTGTTTACATTTAATATACATGCCACGTGCGGAAGGGGTTACCCGGTGATTTAAAGAGGCGGTAAGGATGAGTTAAAGGGGATAGTGTATCGCAGGAAGGGCTAACGGGGCCGGAAAGTGAGTAGAAAGCGGGTTAGGAGCGGGGTAACCGTGGCCCCACTTTACTGTATCGGCCTGATAAGGAATTGTTGCCATTACTGCAGTTCCTTCTAGTTTAATTTATTGGCCTTCCTAAAGTTCTTCTCCTCCCTCCGCCACCATTGCCTCCCTAAGGTATGCCCTACCTTAATAAAGTGATACTCTTAAAATCCAGGACTCTAACCTTTGTGCGATCCCGCTCTGCTTTTGGTCTTATATTAAATCACACTAGTGTTCAGATGACCTCTTACTTTGACACTAGAATAGAGCTTTCTGTTCCAGGTCCAGTATAGGCCACCTCCTTTGTAGGTACTGTTACTATTTGCCTATGAAGAGTCCAGGATCTTTCTACTTCTCATTCTGCAGATGGGATGCTTCACTCAACATCCAATATATTAGTAACTCCCACAGGCACCACATATAATGCAGTTTTATGTATGTCCTAGATTTAGTCAAAAATAATAGAGTGAAAAAGAAGCTTATTAGGACTAACAAGAATTTGTGCAGTTAGTGTCCCAAAAATTTGAAAAAAAAAAAGTTATTTTTAAATTTGTTAAGGTTTTGGGAAGAGGAATTTACAAGGGTAAACAATTGGTCACATTTTGGGACATTAATGCAACATAAAATTATTTAACTAAATATATCCAACTGTTCCAACTGTGCCTCAGATCCATAGACCACACTAATGTAAATGAAACTGCCATCTCCCCTTTTCAATGTATCCCTAACTTCATTTTCCCTTCCCTAAATTCATTGAGGTCAATATTCAGCATGCTTGAGAGCAGGAAAGTTATCTGGGTAAATTTTTTCAAACTATTCAGTGAAAGTTGGTATTGCAACTGTATTATTAAACTGCACTTCTAATTTGGTAACCTGGTCACCTTGAACTGTCCTCCCCCCTCCCACCCCCCTCTATTGTTGTCTAGCTCCTCCTTCAAATTACACCGCCACTCCTGTCCCACCTCTCCCTGGTCCGTCAATGGCATCCTACACTATCCCCCGCATACACTACCAACCTTCAGACCCCCTTTCCCCTACCACTACAAATCCCTTCCCCATCGCAAGTCCCTTCTCCCCATCCTTATATACCCCCTGACACAATTGCTAGGACTCACAACCCTCTCCCTAGTCTTATTCAATGCGTAATCCCTTTCCAAAAAAACTCCAATACTTAATGATCTCCTGATTGACTATAAGCCTGAGATCTGTGCTATCACAGAAACATGGCTCAAGGACTCTGATATTGTCCTCCTTAATCAGCTTCCCACCCATTCCTATGAGATCCTCTCCATTCCGAGACCTAAGAAAAGAGGCGGAGGACTCCTCTTGACTGCTAAAAAGCATCTAAAACTCAAACCTGTGCACATCGACACCCCCCCCCCCCCCCCCAAAACTGGAAATTGGCCTGTTCAAATCCTCGGAATTACAAATCTGCCTTGTCTACTCCCCCCAGGCTTCCTAGAACTCAACCCCTCCCCCCTTATTGAATTTATCTCAGATAACATCAACACTGAAATCCCAGCCATTGTACTAGGAGACTTCAATCTTCATGTCGACTCCTCCCCACTTACATCATCTTTTGAAACCTTTCTCAACTCCCTCCACACCATGGGCTTTAAACAAATTATCTCAACCCCTACCCATAAAGCCAGGCACACCCTAGACCTCATCTTCATTAACCCCTGTATTCATTCTCCAAACACACCCGCTTGCACCCCTGTTCCCTGGTCGGACCATTTCCTCATTGAATCCCTACTTTCTATAAATACCCCGACCACCTGCAACCCTGCCCAAAGTACCACTATTGTATTCAGAAAACCCTGCCCCAGTGAGGACTTAATTGAAGCCTTATCCAACTCCCTATCCGAACTTGACTGCACTAATCCAGAAGCTGCACTCGCCTCGTGGAGCAACCTCACTCTTGACATTGCAAATAAACTATGTCCAATTACCAGGTGCGACTTGCACCCTTCCTCTAAAAATCTCAATCCATGGTATACTGCTGAGTTAAAAATAATGAAAAATAAACTCAGAGAGAATATGACGTAAAGACTCTTCACCCCAACACACCTCTAGCTACAAATCTGCCCTTCATTGCTACAGACTCTCCACACTCAAGTCTAAACGCAACTTTTACGCCTCCAAAATACATGAATACATGTACAACCCCAAAGCCCTTTTCTCCTACGTTGCAGATCTCACCAAGTCTGCCCCACCCCCATCCCTGACAATGAAGCTAGCACTAAATGTGAAAAATTAGCACTCTACTTCCATCCTCCTTAGATTCCCTAACACCTCACATCCCCCCCCCCCCTTGCCCTGGCCCAACCACCACCACCCTCGATTCCCTCAACTCTCAAAAAGATTAAACCTGCCACCCACCCTACAGACACCATCCCTACCAAATTACTACTATCCATTCCCAATACCTTCGCCAAACTATTAGCTGACATCATTAATTGCTCACTCTCCTCTGGCATAGTCCCAGACACACTCAAGCTAGCAGTGGTCAAACCCCTGCTCAAAAAACCATCGTTAGACCCGAATGACCCATCTAATTTCCGTCCCATTTCAAACCTCCCATTTATCTCTAAAATCATGGAAATGGTAGTCATTTCCCAACTTATGGACTACCTCAAAGATAACAATATCCTCCATCCTTCGCTATTCGGCTTCCACAAGCACTTCAAAACAGAAACACTCCTATTCACCCTCTCTGACCATCTCATCAGAGGTATGGATCAAGGTCATTGCTACCTCCTTGCCCTTCTTGACATCTCCGCTGCGTTCGATACAATCAACCACAACCTCCTCCTCACCCGTCTTGCTGCAATAGGCATCTCAGGCCTAGCCCTCCTGTGGTTCAAATCTTACCTGTCCAATAGAAAGTTCTCTGTCAAAATAGGCAACACTGAATCTACCCATTACCCTCTGTCCCAAGGTGTCCCACAAGGTTCCTCCCTCTCTTCCACCCTATTTAATATCTACCTTACCCCACTCTGCCAGCTTCTATCAGACCTTGGCCTCAAATTCTACCTATATGCCGATGACGTCCAAATCATCATTCCTGTCCATGACTCTATCTCTGATTCCCTTAAGCTTTGGGACACATGCCTTGCGTCCATTAACACCCTACTCACAAACCTCCACCTTGCCTTAAACACCACCAAAACGGAACCGTTCCTCATATCCCAAGACAAAACCCCTAAACTCTCTATTGCTAATGATCCTGCATTCAATGCCATCTCCGCTCAACCATTTGTAAGAGACCTTGGGGTCCTCATTGACCAGCAACTGATCCTAAAGAAATACATCAATACAATCCTCAAGGAGGGATTCTTCAAGCTCAATGTTCTAAAAAAACTAAAACCCTTACTCCACACCCATGACTACCGTACTGTCATCCAGGCCACCCTCTCTTCTAAAATGGATTACTGCAACTCCTTCTTCCTAGGGCTCCCCTATTCCACCATAAAGCCGTTTCAAAAGCTCCAGATTGCGGTAGCAAGGACCATCACAAATGCCTCCAAATCAGCCCACATCACTCCTATCCTTAAAGACCTCCATTGGCTCCCTATCCCCTCACACATCCTCTATAAAACCCTCACCATCATTCATAAATCCATATACAGACACAACTCTAATTGGCTTGATGAACCTCTCTGCCTCACACGCTCTAACCATCCCACCAGAGCAAACAATAAAGGAACCCTCCACGTACCATCACTCAAAAAGGCACACCTTTCCTCCACAAGGGACCGTGCCATCTCCATTGCTGGTCCCACGTGATGGAACTCACTACCCACAAATCTCCGACTTGAGCCTTGTACTATCAAATTTAAAAAGAAATTAAAGACATGGCTCTTTAAGCAAGCTTACCCAGAGTAGATCCTCCCTCCATTAACCTTATGCTGTATCTCCATTTTGACCTGTACCGATGTATATAGGTTGTGTTATTGCTGCTTGTTAGTTTTATTATATTATTTGTTGCTCTGTTTTTGCTACCGCTTGGCCTTTTTCTCCTTTGTCCCTTTCCCAGTACCTGTTTTATGTATTTTCCACCTTTAGTTCGGATGTAAACCGGTTTGATGTAACCACGAATGCCGGTATAGAAAAAGTATTAAATAAAGTTAGCCAGGTAAGTCTGCTGCAGAAAATACTTGTATAACTTTTCTCAGATAAAGCATTGATAAGGAAGGCAAAGAGAGAATTTGAAAAGAAGCATGCTGTGGAAGCAAAAACTCATAATAAAAACCTTTTTAGGTACATTTGAGGTAAAAAGCCTGCAAGGAAGTCAGTTGGACCAAGGCATAAAAGGGGCACTTAGGGATGACAAAGCCATAGCAGAAAGACTAAATAAATTAATTATTTACTAGGGATGTGAATCGTGTCCTCGATCGTCTTAACGATCGATTTCGGCTGGGAGGGGGAGGGAATCGTATTGTTGCCGTTTGGGGGGGTAAAATATCGTGAAAAATCGTTAAAAATCGTTAAAAATCGAAAAATCGAAAAATCGAAAAACCGGCACATTAAAACCCCCTAAAACCCACCCCCGACCCTTTAAATTAAATCCCCCACCCCCCAAATAACTTAAATAACCTGCAGGTCCAGCAGCGGTCCGGAACGGCAGCGGTCCGGAACGGGCTCCTGCTCCTGAATCTTGTCGTCTTCAGCCGGCGCCATTTTCCAAAATGGCGCCGAAAAATGGCGGCGGCCATAGACGAAAAAGATTGGACGGCAGGAGGTCCTTCCGGACCCCCGCTGGACTTTTGGCAAGTCTCGTGGGGGTCAGGAGGCCCCCCACAAGCTGGCCAAAAGTTCCTGGAGGTCCAGCGGGGGTCAGGGAGCGATTTCCCGCCGCGAATCGTTTTCGTACGGAAAATGGCGCCGGCAGGAGATCGACTGCAGGAGGTCGTTCAGCGAGGCGCCGGAACCCTCGCTGAACGACCTCCTGCAGTCGATCTCCTGCCGGCGCCATTTTCCGTACGGAAAATGGCGCCGGCCATACGCGTATGGCCGGTGCCATTTTCCGTACGAAAACGATTCGCGGCGGGAAATCGCTCCCTGACCCCCGCTGGACCTCCAGGAACTTTTGGCCAGCTTGTGGGGGGCCTCCTGACCCCCACGAGACTTGCCAAAAGTCCAGCGGGGGTCCGGAAGGACCTCCTGCCGTCCAATCTTTTTCGTCTATGGCCGCCGCCATTTTTCGGCGCCATTTTGGAAAATGGCGCCGGCTGAAGACGACAAGATTCAGGAGCAGGAGCCCGTTCCGGACCGCCGCTGGACCCGCAGGTTATTTAAGTTATTGGGGGGGGGTTCGGGAGGGTGGGGGATTTAATTTAAAGGGTCAGGGGTGGGTTTTAGGGGGTTTTAGTGTGCCGGCTCACGATTCTAACGATTTATAACGATAAATCGTTAGAATCTGTATTGTATTGTGTTCCATAACGGTTTAAGACGATATTAAAATTATCGGACGATAATTTTAATCGTCCTAAAACGATTCACATCCAAATTATTTACTTCGGTATTCACTGAGGAAGATGTAAGAGATATACCCATGCCAGAAATGATATTCAAAGGTGATGATTCAGAAGAACTGAAACAAATCTCAGTGAACCTGGAAGATGTATTAGGACACATTGACAAACTAAAGAGTAGCAAATCACCTGGCCCAGATGGTATACATACCAAAGTGCTGAAAGAACTGAGGCCTAGATTCATCATTTTGCAAGAATAGCACAATGCATGTTAAATTTATCACACCTATGAAATTTTCACATTGGAAGCTGAGAAGTATCCAAACAGGCTTTGAAGGCTCTCCTGTAAGTAAACTATTTATACCACTGTAAGAGGGGCAACTACTAGTAACTCGGGGTGCGGTTTTGGAGGTGGCCTATGTTTAGAGGGGCAATTTTATATGCCCAGTGAAAGGCATGAATAGCACAATAGACCACATAATAGCACAGTAGACCACAGTGAAGATTTGATGTGTTTTGGAGTGCATCAAGCTAGGTCAAGAGTACCTTGTACAAATCTCTTCTTTTTGCTTGAATTCCCATGCAAGTGTAATATAATATTGGATCGTGTAAAATGTTGTTTCTATGACCAAGACCAACTAAAGAAATTCATCAAAATAGAATAACTATTTTACAGATCTGCTGTTAGTAGAAGCCTACAAGTAATAGACTGGTTCGTTTTGCCCTTTGGGTATGCTCCCTCAGTTGTGATCTAATATAAATGGATAATTAATTACATTTTTTCCCTTTTCTCAGAAATGTATGTACAAACATTTTCTGGTTCTTTTTTAAGATGTTTCTAAGTAAAAAATTAATAAATATATAATTTTAAAAAACTAGCTGGGCATATTTAGGAAAGCCTTTTTTCTGACCAAACTTGGGACCTGGTTCATCAAGGCATAGACCCAGAACGGGAGAAATGCCTTGTTGACGCTAAGTTTATCTGACTAGTGCTGAATACCAGTACTAACAGGCTAAGTTATAACTATGCCCTTGTAACACTCCCTACCCTGCCTCTTTTTATCCAGCTAAATTTTATCTTGATAGTGGCTTACTCAGGTCAAATTTTTCCAGTGAGTGAGATGAGAATTTCAAATCTTGGAGGATTACCTCTTTATTTTTTACCTGCTCTATTCTTCATAGACAAATAATACCCTGATATGGCTATATCCCAGTTATGGGACTCATTGAATCATATTTCTGTGACAGCAACAGTATCTAGAACAGCTTCTTCCATTAGGGCTCACAAATCTTAGATAGCATAACCTAGACTATGAGCATAGTCTTCTAGATATATCTCTTTCCTTTGTCTTTCCTCTGTACATGCTAATACCTATCTCTACCCCATCCCATCCACTACTTGCTATCTATAGGTATCTTTGAGATATATTTTTATATTTTGTAGATTTCTTCACTAATAATTTGTTTGTTGGGAGTGGCAGTCTAATTCAACAAGCTTCCATCTTCTAATCCCCTCAACTAGTTTAAACTTTTATCAATGTATGATCTAAGCTAATCACTTATGGCCCAATTTTAAAAGGGCCAAGCGTGTAAAAACGGGAGATTACACATGTAGCCGGGCCTTGCATGCACCATGTGCATTTTTGGAAGGGTCTGGCCATGCGCGTAAACTCCGTTAAGCACTGAAGTGCCGGGCCTTTCCAAAGGGACGGGACGGGGGCAGCGTGGTCTGGACAGGGAGGGACAGGGTGGGAGGCGGGCTGGGACAGCGCCATTCGACCGGCGCACAGATTATTTCTGCTCCCGAGGAGCAGTAAGTAATTGATCAAAAAAAAAAGTAAGTAGCTAGGAAGGGGTTAGGGGACAGGGAGGAGAGGGGAAAGAGTAGGAAGGTTAGGTAGGGATATAGGGAAGTTCTCTCCCAGTCCGCTCCTTAATTGAAGCGGACTGGGAGGGAACCAGGGAAGCCCTACTCCCATCGCCGTGCGCGGCCTCTTAAAATATTCCTCCCCTGCGCTGCACTCGTGAGTCACGGGCCACCCACACATGTGCACACAGATTTTAAAATCCAGCGCACATGTGCAGACAGCCATAGGATTTTATATGCGTGCGCTTGTTATTAAATTGGCATGTCCATGTGCTCGCACCGGGAACTGCTCGCACATGGACATGTACTCCTTTTAAAATCGACCTCTTAGGATCTTGGTACTCCCTTCAGACAGATTCAGGCCAGCACCACAGTAAAATCTTTCATTCCTCCAGGTAAAGCTCAAGTCCCCCAGAATTCAAAAGCTTCTTTATATCAGCTCTTTAGGTATACATGGATGATCAGTCTGGATTTGGCCTTCTACGTTCCACTTAAACTGTTTCCACCAGTCTCCAATGACTTTTTCATGATCAAGGCAAATGGTCTTCACTCTAGCCTCATCTTCCTTAACATATCTGCTGATTTTGCCATCATTGATCACCATCTAGTCCTTGGCACACTCCTTATCCTAGTCAGCTAGATACAGATATAACAACATAGAAACTCCAAGATGATCTTTCTAAAGACTGCTGCCCTACCGTTATTACAGAACACCACTCCTACCATATTAATTCCTTTTATTTGTTTACATTTTTTAAAAGTCTAACACCATTCAGTCATTTCCTTTCCTAATTTCACCTTAGTACCACTAACAATAAAGTCTTTAAATACCAGAACTCAGCATAGGAAATACTTTGTGAAATTAAAGAGGTTACAACAGGAACATTCTAAATCTGTCCTGGTGCCCTCACAGCCAGCCAGGTTTTCAGGATATTCATTATGAGGTAGATTTTCAAAGGGTTACGCACGTAAGATACGCGCACAAATGTACCCCCACGCGCGTAATATTAAAAATCTGCCCCTATGTTTATACATGTGATAAATTTAAAGATATTATAAAGTTCCAAAGCATCATTTTTTTTCATTTAAATATTAGAAAGCTTTGTTCACTTACAGGAGAGCAGGACCAAAACCAGATCTCACAGTTCTTTAAATAGTTTAAATACAGAATCCTAACCTCAAAGCTCACCAATTGCATTAAAATTAAGGATAACAATGAAGCCCTGATTCACAGTAAAGGGGTATGAAAATCTTATAAATATCTTCTTGTGTTTCTGTATGAGAATGTCATTTCACATGGAAAATAAAGTGTATATAAACAGGACTAGGCCATGCATTTCTGAAAGGCCATAAACAGGTCCAGTTCTCAGGATATCAGTAATGACTAATTTTATATATATATATTTGCTGTGTTGTATTCAAGGATGGTGGGGAAGTGTACACCCATCTTCCATGTTGTATTATTTTCTTGATAAAACAATAAAAATCGTTTTACATATATATATATTTGCATCTGCTGGTCTCTGAACCAGGTTAATTGACATATTTTCATTACCCTGGAAGGACTAAACTATCTACATTGCTATAGAGAATAAAATAAAGGATACGATAAACAAGAAGCAAATGAAAAATGGGAAAATGGAATTGGAAATAGGCCGAGCGAATAAAGGGGAAAAAACCCAGGAATATTGCAAAATAATATGGTGCAAGAATGTGGAATGTAGAAATATATGAAGAAGTGTGTGAAGAACAATTACTAAACCACAAGGGTTGTTTTCTGGTACCTGTTATATGGGGCAATCATATATGCAGTGTGATCACGTGGAGTAAAACAAAACTCCCTTTTAATGCCTTACCGCTTCTCCCATAATCATGGCCTTATTTAACATGAAGAGTTTCTGTGCAGAGTAACATATGATGAGAATAATACTTTTCCAAAGACCACTTGGTGCAGTAGCATGTAGTGAAAAAGTGCTATTCAAAGAACACTCAAAGTCTCTACTCACAAAACGAATCTGCTTATCTCATATAACAATCATGATAAATTTCAGTAACTTCACAGAGCTCTCAAACCGACACAGCTGCTGAAAACACCTGCTTCCAGGGCTTCTGTGCTCATCAAAAAATTCAGCTGCTGCATATCTTTTCTCCAAAGGAAGCACAGACGTTTTATTTAGCACGTCGCAAGTTACATGAGCTATTACCACCAATAAAATAATTTAAGCATTTGCTTAATAAAACCTCACATTGTTGCACTACATTAGCTAATAACCAAACATCATGCTTACCAGCTCTATGATGTTATTGAAAGAAAGGAGTTTGTGTGTCAGTCAGTTAACATATCATGAAGCTTATACAAAATATCTGTTATTCCTTATTCTTAGTATTCTTTGAGTATGCTTTGAATATGAAATGTGGTAAGGCATTAAGAGGGAGTTTTGTTTCACTCCACATGATCACACCGCATATATGATTGCCTCATGTAATAGGTCCCAGAGGAGAACCGTAATAGCTTAGTAACTATTCTTCACACACCTCTTCATACATTCATATATTCCACTGTTCTCAAACTATAAGTTTTACTCAGGAGAATGCATCGTTTGTCCTTCAAAAATGTAAAACAACATGAAACAGAAGAATAAAATGGGAAATAAACAAAGAAAAGAATTAGAAATATAAAAACTAACACAACATGCTGATTCATTCTGAGACTGGAAAATGCATTAATTGCCTTGTTGCTTTTCACAAATTTTTCAACATCCCATGTCTTTGAGATAAACCTATGCAGACACAATGTTGTCAAAAACTAGTATTCCAGGAATCAAGAAATTTTCACTCTAGATAAAATACTCTAAAAACTTGTTTCTTTCTGTGTCCATTTCTTCAGTTTCCAATTCATACTTCTTCATGGCAATGAAGTATTGAATGAAGGCTTCACCAAGTGCCTCCTTTATGCTTGTATCTTCCTCAAGAGCAGCAAGAGCGCCTTCCAGCTTCAAAGGAATTGCAGAAGATTTCAGATGATAAAGATCAGTGCTGTTTGTTCCTTCAAGGATGTTAAGCCCTCTTCTGATGCCATCCAATCCTGCAGCAATAGTAGCAGCAAGCACCAAGTAAGGGTTAGCTATGGCTGAGGCTAATTTATTTTCTAGGTGAATTCCTTTCCAACCATAGCACTTTAAGTTGTATGCACATCTGTTATCATTGGAACCCCAGGTTGCATATACAAATTCTGGTGAATCCTTGCCCTGCTTGGCAAAACATTTACGACAACTGACTCCAGGAGCCACTAAGCAACTGAGAGCTGCAGAATGCAGCAGCAGCCCTGACAACCATTTTTTCCCGATGTCTGTGAGCTCCTGATCTCTGAAGTCATTATTAAATAAGTTCTTCCTCCCATTTATGTCCCATAGACTGTGTGATAGAATTCCTGAATTGTAGAATCCAGTTTCTGTAAAAAAGCTTACAACATAGTTATGCTTTTTGGCAACCTCTTTAATGCCTGTTCTGAAAGTGAAAGCATTATCAGCAGCACCTAAGCCAAATACAGGCTGAAAGGAGATTTCCATCTGCCCAGGTCCACTGGAAGAGGAGAAACTCTCAATGTTGACACCTATGTGGTACATTCCATCAATGAGCTGCTGGATGAAAGGTTGATCATGGTCATTTAATAATGTTGCAGCAGGGAACGATATTGTCTTTGAATTTATAATCTCAGCAACCCCATAAATGCAGAATTCATAAGTGAAAGCAGATTGCAGGGACAGACCACTCTCCTGGAGTAGAAATATCTGTCTTTTGGCAATGTGCCGAGGTGAAGTTGATAGAGGGATACCTATCATGGTGCAGGTATCACATATCACTCTTGCATTCTTTTCAGCCCATGGGAGAACTCTAAATGTTGATAGATCAGGCATGAGAACAATATCATTATTGAAATTTGTTGCACTTATGTGATCTACTTCATTGTTCTTCGGATTCAAAGTCAGTTCAAGGTAGCTACGGGGCATACAAACACCATGGATTGCTTTTTCCTAAACAGAGAAAAAAGTTATGCATAAAATAATTCTGAAATACTAAACATATTTACCTTAAGAAAAAACTAAATTAAATAACAAAAATGTTAGAATCAAAATCATTTCTTTTCATAGGCTTCATTTTATTCTCACCACTGTAAAATACAGAAGAAAAAAATGTTCAGCAGTAGCACATTAATTGATAAAGCGATATATGAATATTTTGTAATATGTCATACATATTGCATGCTGTTTGATAATACTGTTTTACTCAATGTCAATAATAATAAATTAGGGTTGGAATAATCCTGAGATCCAGATTACCTATTTGCCAAAAATCTGGCAACTGATCCCTAAATTCAAAAAAGTACATAAGAACCTAAGAACATGCCATACTGGGTCAGACCAAGGGTCCATCAAGCCCAGCATCCTGTTTCCAACAGTGGCCAATCCAGGCCATAAGAACCTGGACTAAGTCTATTCCATGTTACCATTGCTAGTAATAGCAGTGGTTATTATCTAAGTCAACTTAATTAATAGCAGGTAATGGACTTCTCCTCCAAGAACTTATCCAATCCTTTTTTAAACACAGCTATACTAACTGCACTAACCACATCTTCTGGCAACAAATTCCAGAGTTTAATTGTGCGTTGAGTGAAAAAGAACTTTCTCTGATTAGTTTTAAATGTGCCACATGCTAACTTCATGGAGTGCCCCCTAGTCTTTCTATTATCCGAAAGAGTAAAAAACTGATTCACATCTACCCATTCTAGACCTCTCATGATTTTAAAGACCTCTATCATATCCCCCCTCAGCTGTCTCTTCTCCTAGCTGAAAAGTCCTAACCTCTTTAGTCTTTCCTCATAGGGGAGCTGTTCCATTCCCTTTATCATTTTGGTTGCCCTTCTCTGTACCTTCTCCATCGCAATTATATCTTTTTTGAGATGCGGCGACCAGAATTGTACACGGTATTCAAGGTGCGGTCTCACCATGGAGCGATACAGAGGCATTATGACATTTTCCGTTATATTCACCATTCCCTTTCTAATAATTCCCAACATTCTGTTTGCTTTTTTGACTGCCGCAGCACACTGAACCAACGATTTCAATGTGTTATCCACTATGACGCCTAGATCTCTTTCTTGTGTAGTAGCACCTAATATGGAACCTAACATTGTGTAACTATAGCATGGGTTATATTTCCCTATATGCATCACCTTTTCCACATTAAATTTCCACATTAAATTTCATCTGCCATTTTGATGCCCAATTTTCCAGCCTCACAAGGTCTTCCTGCAATTTATCACAATCTGCTTGTGATTTAACTACTCTGAACAATTTTGTATCATCTGCAAATCTGATTACCTCACTTGTCGTATTTCTTTCCAGATCATTTATAAATATATTGAAAAGTAAGGGTCCCAGTACAGATCCCTGAGGCACTCCACTGCCCACACCCTTCCACTGAGAAAATTGTCCATTTAATATAGACAAATTGTCCATTTAATATAGACAAAAAAAACAGAAAAAGAAAAAAATGAGAAATCAAGTCAAACAAAAATATATGCAAAATAAGAACAGCTAAAAAAAAAAAAAGCAAAAAAAGAGAGAAGAAAAACATTTTCCCTGTCTCCTAAAAATGTTTAACTGGTTCCTACATTTTATAAATATATTTCCACCCCTGCAATATACTTTGCCACTTTAATTATCCTGTGCCCTTATAAGATTTGTTCTTGGGAAGGGCAATTTTCATACTTTCTGTGGGACTACAAGCTCATTTTCAAAGGGAAATTCCTCAGGAAGCTGATGCACATAAAAATCTGCATGAAAGCATGCACAAAGTATGCATATGAAAGTACATGCAGAGATTTGAAAATAAAATCTCCATGCATACGTTCACTCCCTGACCTAAGTCCAATCACTTTTGTTATGCAGGTAAAAAGTACATATGCTGTGAAACAGAGTATGTACTTTTACCTATGTATGGGGGACGAGAGCCATAATCGAATCATGTTTTTATATGAGTAAACACAATTTTACCCCCAGAATTTCTTTGGATATTTGCCCCCTAAAGGTCTTTTCATTCAGTTCTCAAACAAGGTATTCTAAAGATGTTCTCACTGTTTTATAATGTTATTACAATATACAGCTGTTACATAACTGATAAAGAATGTAAGATGTGATATCCCAATATATCATGGAATACCTACCTCCTACACATAAACACTAAAGTAAAACCAACATTTTTTTTTTAATATAGGTCATACATCCCAAAATACTATTGGTATTAGAAGAGTAGTAATTTTATATCTGAAGCAAAAACATTTTTTTCTTAGTTTTATCTAGTTTAAGCTTCAAACAAGGTCATTCTCTTTTAATACTGTTCATGGTTTTTTTTCTTCCCCAAATATATTTCAAGCTTCTTCATTTTGATTAAAAATATTATTTTAATTTTGCACTGTAACAAAATTTAAGCATATAAATCAGAGTTGAGACTATTTAGCAATTACTGTATGACTATCAACAAGGAGAGAATATATTACAGTCATTTGTCTAAGGGGCTGATGCAATACAGTGCACTCAGCTGAGCGCACTGTATAACCCGCACTCTGACACAGGTTAAATAGGCGCTAATCCAACCCCTAATGCATGAGGGGGATTAGCGCCTCTTTAACCCACGTCAAACGCGGAGTGAATGTAATAGCGCTCATCACATGCCATGCATGTGAATGATCCTATTACCCATTCACTCCGCATGCAAAAAAATAAATGTGCCTCTCAGATGCACATTTATCACTCAGCTATTAACGCCTGCCTGCCGTTTTCATTACTGGCAGACGGCAGGTTATGAAAACCGACGCTGAGTTTACTGGCGTCGGTCTTCATAGCTGGCAGCCGCAGTGGGGTCGCATTAGCAAGGAGGCACTAAGGTTGCGAAAGTGACCCTAGCGCCACCTTGCTAGCACGACTCCCTAATTTGGATATTGCATGGTGTCCCCCTTGCGGGCACCATGTGTGCATTAGGAAAGCGAGCGCTGACTTTTCCGCGATATTCTGTGATTTATATTGTATTGGCCTCTAAGGCCATTGTCTTAATTCAAACAATTACACTGGAAGCAAAGATTTATTAAGGAGAAAACCCTCCAGTCGAGGTAGTTCATAAAAGATGTAATTGGATCCTTGCCACTTCATACAACATTTGAAGGGAAACCTCATCTGGAAGGTAGTCCCCAAAGCAATTGTTCTCTACTTCAAAAGAAGAAACTGTTTCCTTCATATCTGTGTTTCCTTAACAACATCAGGAAATATACTAATCTTCTGACATAGAAAAGGGGACTCTCTATTACGAAAAAGATCATAAAGTCAATTGTATATCAATCTCATGAGCAAAATCTACCAGCAGAGTAGCCATGTTTAATCCTGTTAAATCTAAGGGATCTTGTTCATTTAAATAATCAGACAAATTTACATGCAACACTTGAGGTTTAACATCAGAAATCTAAAATGCTTTTACAATATCAGGTATTAGGGATATGCGAAGCCCGAACCTATTGGTTTGGGCTTCATTTTCGGCCCACTGCGGGAAATCTCATATTTCACGCAGTTCAGGCCTTTAAAATTTGAGAAGACCCGACTTTCGGTTAGTGTGCACAAACCCCCATCAGATGGGAAGTAAAACTCTAATGTGCACGAACCAAGAGAGAAACCTTGGCGATCTAAAGCCGGCGAAGCAATGTGACAAGGCGATAGCCAAAGCCAGAAGCATGCTAGGCTGAATAGAGAAATGAATAACCGGCAGAAAAAAGGAAGTGATAATTTTCTTGTACAGGTCCTTGGTGAGGCCTAACCTGGAGTACTGTGTTCAGTTCTGGAGACCATATCTCAAAAAAGATACAGGATGGAGGCGGTCCAGAGAAGGGTGACCAAAATGGTATGGGGTCTGTATCAGAAGACTTATGAGGAGAGGATGAAGGATCTAAATATGTCTACCATGGAAGAGAGGAGATGCAGGGGAGATATGATACAGACCTTCAGATATCTGAAAGGTCTTAATGATGCACAAACTTCAAACCTTTCCCATTGGAAAGGAAATAGCTGCTTGGAATGTCCTTAAAGAGGAGATGGTGAAGAAGAAAACAGTCAATGAATTTAGAGAGGAATGGGATAAACACTGTGGATCCCTGAAGGTGACAGAAATGAAGAAGAGGGAGCATGGGGGTAACCTGAATGGAGCAGCAGCCACCACCCTTAACAGAAGGCATGGAGATTACTACCCTCAATCAATAGCCTTGATGCTTTTGATACAACTGCAACATTGCTCCCCGCTTCAATAGAGGGGAGAAGGAAGGGGAATTGGATACAGACAACAACCAACATGGGCCTTTACTTTTAAGATCTGGGGTATTGACATGCAGATGTAAGGGAAAAAGCACAGGACGGCTTCTACGGCCAAGTCCCAAAGCAAAGAATGTCAAGCAGCATTGTCTGAATTATTAAGATGGCTTCTCACCCAGTAAAAATGCTAGCAGTAATTTGTTACGGGTTTGACAATTGCTTGACCTTGAATGTAAATATTACTACTCTTTACAGAAACAATCCTTACGCAATCCTTACGCAACTTTAAAAAAGTACTTATGCAACTTTTTTAAAAATCCTTACGCAACTTTAAAAAAGGCATCAAGACATGGCTTTTCAAACAGGCCTACCCAGATACTAACCAAACCTAGACAAGGCCCACCCTGCCTCGCAGAACTCTCTTTACAATATATTTATGTATATAGCTAGCCCAGTTACTTTATGTACTCTCCCAATGATGGAAATATAGTACATTTCTATAGCTATTTTGGTTCCTCTCCACTTTTTCCTCTTTACGTTCCCAGCCCTTCTTTTCTCCCCTTTTCTTGCCTGCTCCCCTCGTCCCACCTCCCGTTAAATGTAATTTTCCTTTCTTTGAGTTAATTGTAAGCCGGCGTGATGTGTTCTACGAATGTCGGTATATTAAAAGTTCATAAATACATAAATAAATAAATAAACATGGGGATATCCTGCACGGAGTGGCAAGTACTACCATAAGAAGCTTGTTCGGTAGACTGGAAGGAACATCTGGTCCTTTTCTGCCATGATTACTGTGTTACTGTGTAAGTTTTTGAAAATTATCCCCTAAATACAAGTCAGTGCTCTCAATGATGGATATTAATGCATATGTAATTTCATAACAATTCTGCTAAAACTTCTCTAAATTAGAACCTAAATGACAAAAGTTAGTAAGCAATGATTCCAGAATATCTACCTACACTCTGAAATTTTGATAAATGGAAAAAATGGGGTGCTTAGTGTTAACTGTAAGAGATATTTTATTTTCTGAGTATCATACTTGTATCAGTGACAGTAAAATATGTCTTATAATTATAGACTGTACTTTGAAATCTGAGCTGAATATGAAAATCAGTTAGACTTCAAAAGAGACTTGGTATGAAAGTAAAATGTCTTTCTTCCTAAATATATGTCATGGGGTTTTTTTCTCATTTACCTTCTAAAATACTCATAGGGGTAGATTTTAAAAGAAGCGCGATCAGCCTACTTTTGCTTGCGCATCAGACTCAAGCAAAAGTACGCTGGATTTTAGTAGATACGCGCGGAGCCGCGCATATCCACTAAAATCCCTGGATCGGCGCGCGCAAGGCTATTGATTTTGGGGTAGATTTTCAGACGAGCGCGAATAGCCTACTTTTGTTTGCGCTCCAGGCGCAAACAAAAGTACGCTGGATTTTAGTAGATACGCGCGTAGTCGCGCGTATCGGCTAAAATCCTGGATCGGCGCGCGCAAGGCTATCGATTTCGTATAGCCTGCGCGCGCCGAGCCGCGCAGCCTACCCCCGTTCCCTCCTAGGCCGCTCCGAAATCGGAGCGGCCTAGAAGGGAATTTTCCTTTGCCCTCCCCTCACCTTCCCCTACCTAACCCACCCGCCCGGCCCTGTCTAAATCCCCATCCTACCTTTGTCGGGGGATTTACGCCTCCCGGAGGGAGGCGTAAATCCCCGCGCGCGAGCGGGACTCCTGCGCACCGGGCCGCGACCTGGGGGCGGGTACGGAGGGCGTGGCCACGCCCACGGGCCGTAGCCACGCCCCCGTACCCGCCCCCAAAACGCTGCCGACACGCCCCCGAAACGCCGCGCCGACCGGGCCCGCCCCCCGACACGCCCCCCTCCGAGAACCCCGGGACTTACGCGAGTCCCGGGGCTCTGCGCGCGCCGGGAGACCTATGTAAAATAGGCTTCCCGGCGCGCAGGGCCCTGCTCGCGTAAATCCGCCCGGTTTTGGGCGGATTTACGCGAGCAGGGCTCTGAAAATCCGCCCCATTGTATAGCCGGCGCGCGCCGAGCCGCGCTGCCTAACCCGTTCCCTCCAAGGCCGCTCCGAAATCGGAGTGGCCTCGGAGGGAACTTTCCTTTGCCCTCCCCTCACCTTCCCCTCCCTTCCCCTACCTAACCCACCCGCCCGGCCCTGTCTAAACCCCCCCCTTACCTTTGTCGGGGATTTACGCCTCCCGGAGGGAGACGTAAATCCCCGCGCGCCAGCGGGCCTCCTGCGCGCCGGGCCGCGACCTGGGGGCGGGTACGGAGGGCGCGGCCACGCCCCCGGACCGCCCCGGGCCGTAGCCACGCCTCCGTACCCGCCCCCAAAACGCTCCCGACACGCCCCCGAAACGCCGTGACGACTGGGCCCGCCCCCCGACACGCCCCCGACACGCCCCCCTCCGAAAACCCCGGGACGTACGCGAGTCCCGGGGTCTGCGCGCGCCGGTAGGCCTATGTAAAATAGGCTTACCGGCGCGCAGGGCCCTGCTCGCGTAAATCCGGGCGGATTTACGCGAGCAGGGCTCTTAAAATCCGCCCCATAGTGTTAGAAATAAAAGTATAGCTGAAGAAATACCTACAAAAATATCCCAATTATCAATACAATATATAGAAAATAAAAAAAACAAGATGGCATAAAAGTAAGAATGCAGATTTTCACTGTACAGCATGACTCATATTTGCAGTTCATCAGCCTGTCATACAGTATAACTAAGGATATCATGTTTCAGTCGAGAGATGATTGCTAAAAAGAGTTCATTTTAGTTAAATTGCTTTCTATGTAATCATATTTTGTTGTGGTTGATATTTGCTCTTGTATCTCCAATTACAATTTAAAGAGATCAGCTAAAATAAGATCTTCATAATGATAGTGAATATAAAATGACAATTCTATGGAGGTGTATTATTAAAGGCATAAGAACTGAAATGACCAGTTCTACTTAATGAGTTTTGCATTTCTGCAAGGCAAAAGAGAATCTCCTTAGGTGCAATGGAATAAATTAGATCCCTTCCAAAATCCTAATGAAAAATGCATACAGTTTGCCAGGATTAACTTTTCCTCTGCACTGATAGAATTAAAGATCATTAGCATAGGGGTACATTTTCAAAATCCACTGAGTAGATAAGATATTAGGTTAGTTTTAGCCAGCTATCTGTAGGGTAATTTTTAGTTACAACCTATCTAACGAGATTGTGACTGAAACTTAGCTTATTATTAACTTAGCCAGCTGGTCACTGGCTAAATATTTGCCCACACAAGGATCTACCCACCTAATTTCTTAATATATGCATGTAAAACCTTTGAAAAAAAAGATCACTCCTTTTTCTAGGCAGCCCTGATCTCTTAAAATACTTCCTGCCCTCCCTCCTCCAATTCTTTAATCCTGCTTCTCTCACTTCCAACCATAGTATCCAAAGAAAGAAATTCCATCCCTTATCTGAATCTCCTACCCTCTCTTCATCCTACCTGCAGCACCTGATGAAATAAAGAACCCCTCCTAAATCCCCCAATCCTCCTTGCTGACACCACCCAAACTCCAATGTCTCCAAATCCACCTCCAACCCATGACCCATCCAGAATCTGCACTTATCATTCCAGAAGATCCCCATCTTCATCAGCAGGGGGAACAAGGGAACCATCCTACCAGCATCTCTGATCACTCCTGAATGGCATTGACTACCAGCACGTCAGTGTACTGCACATGCAGTGCTGAAGCACAGATAGGCATCACTATTTAGACGTGCACTGCAGTGCAAGCAGGACAGCTCACATATCCCTCCAATCAGTGAAGATAAGTACTTACAGAATTGTAAGTGTGGATTTCAGAGGGTCATGGATAATTTAGTGGCTTGGAGGGCAACTGGGGTTTGATCAGAGATTCAGGAGAAATGGAAGTTGTTTCATTGAGTTCTACAGGTAGGAGGGAAGGGATCATCTTTATTTTGCAACTGAAAAGGAGGGGGTATTACCAGCTTTGGTTGCAGGCATAGTTGGCTAGATTTAAGCCTGCTATTTCTGAACTTCTAGTTTGGGCACAAAAGTTAGCAATCTAGTATGGGTCGTCAGCATTAGCCAGCTAATTTTTCTTCCCTGAACAATCCCCGCATACTGGGAACCTCATTGTTTGAGTGGCTAGATTTAGCTACTCGGTAAACATATGCAGCTAAATTTAATGTGATAAATTTTCAAAGGGTCTACCTGCCTAATTTCCAGAGTTAGGCTTCTAAATACCCTTTGAAAATTTACTGGGGCTGAGTGATTAAACACAGTAACATAGTAATGTCAGCAGAAAAAGACCAAATGGTCCATCCAGTCTTCCCAGCAAGATTCTTATGGTAGTAAATGCCACTCCTTGCAAGTTACTCTCATGTTTCTATTAAAGATAGTAACTGCTGCTCTGTGCCAGTTTCCCCTTTCCTTATGTTAAGGGTAGTAATATTAACAATAAAAACTGAACACTTGCAAACCCTTAATAAAATTATAGCTAACAACATTTTTTTTTATCAAGAAGGCTGCTCACCCTGTAAAAAAAAATGTCATTAGCAGTAATTTTGCTAAGGGATTGATGTTAGATTCATGGACACCTGTACTGAAGTGGAATTGGTGCAATCTTCAGGAAGGAGTCATGCAGATCCCCACATTCAGCAGGCAGACCTGGATGAGACAGAGGTCCAACTGGAGCTTTACCTCTAGCAGCCCATGTTCCCCTTGGGCTGAGCTTTTTTGATGAGGGGGCTGGCAGATCTTAGTTGGGGACCTCTGCTGATGATAGAGAGAGATCCATCATGGTCACCAGATAGGAGTACAGGAAGGCTAGGTGAATCCAGAAGAAAGCAATAGTCAGTGGCAGGAGGCATCCAGAAATATCCAGGAGTGAAACTGTGGTCAGTGGCAGGCTGAGTTCAAGATTGTCCAAGAGTTAGGCAGTGGTTAGTGGCAGCGGCATTCTAGAATATCCAGGAGTCAGACAGTGGTCAGTGGCAGGTGGTGTTCTAGAATGTCCAGGAGGCAGGCCAAGATCAATACCATGAATCTGTCTGAAGGCAAAGGTGGGACAGATAGGCTGGGCAGGAAGGCAAGGTGCAGAACAAATGGGTAGATGAGGAGATGTAGAAAAACTGAAGAACTGACCACAGGGACTGATGAGGATGACGAGAACTGGAGAATGAAGATACAGGAACTACTGGAACTGAGGATGAAGCTGAGGACTGGAGAACAAAGACACAGGAGCCACCGGAACTGAAGATGAAGAAGAGGACTGGAGAATGAAGACATAGGACCACTGGAACTGAGGATGAAGACGAGGACTGGAGAATGAAGACATAGGAACCACTGGAACTGAAGAAGAAGATGAGGAGCAGCCTGGAAGGGAACTGCGGAAGCCCTACTTGCACTGGCGCGCGCATGTTATAAAATCGGTGTGGCCATGTACGCGCGCCGGGAACTGTGAGCAACTGGATGCGTGAGCATGCTCCTTTTAAAATCTACCCCTTAGTGTAAAATGAAGAATCAGATATCTGCCTGTGAATTTCAGCTACATATTTAGAGCAGTCCATGATGACAATGGAGCCACTATTATCTGCTGTGTAATGTAGTAATGGCCTCTCTTTCTGCCTTAATAATACTAAAACATTTATGTTCATTTTGCTCTAATTTGGTTAGATCTTGTAAAACTAAGGATTCATAAGTATGTATAACGGGACTAGTAGTGCCTACTGGATTCTCGTCGTATGCTCTTGCCATGATATATCTGCATGTCATTTCTTAACGCCCTTTGCAATTCACATGTCCCCTAGGCATTTGGGTGAAACTTTGTATAACAGTGACTTTCACCAGATAAATGATTTTCTTCAAGCCTAATTATTGGTTTCTTTTGATGCATACTCAAAGGTATACACACATAATTTATTTAGGCCTAAATTCATCAAAATGCTGTAATTTTCACATGGATAATGCCTGCATACAAGAAAAAGGGGAATGGCTATGATAATTTTAGAATTACCGCACCAACAAAAATGAGAGAGAGAAGAGATAGAGAGACTCTTGATAAGGCCTTCATAGAAGTCAACAATTTATATCACTATAAAAAAGGGCCAGCTAATAACTCGAGGAGAGGTTTTGGTGATGGTGTAGGGTTTAGGGGCCAGTTTTACATGCAGTGCGAGATGTACGGACAGCACAGTACATCTCATTGAAGATTTTACATCATTTGGAGTGATGAAAGTCAGACTAAGATGCGATTACTTCAATGTTATCTCACCCTAGGTTGATAGTAAACTTTTAACCTTTGTAGCTGCACCTTTCATTTTTTTCTAACTATTGTCCTCATTTTATCAAAGTTTCCCTTTAAAAAATTTAGTATTACAGCTGTAGATTTACATAGTATCCTCCTTCCCGTCATTAGTTCAAATTTGATCATGTTATGATCACTATTGCCAAGTGGCCCCACTACTGTTCCCTATTTCACCAAATCCTGCATTCCACTAAGAATTAGATCTAAAATAGCTCCCACACTAGTTGATTCCTGAACCAATTACTCCATGAAGCAGTCATTTATTTCATCCAGGAACTTTACATCTCTAGCATGTCCTGATGTTACATTTACCCAGTCAATATTGGGGTAATTGAAATCTAAAAGAGTCACGAAGCAAAACCTTGCACATCAGCAAGTACTCAAAGACAATGGTGCAGGTACAAATCTTCAGTTCCATCAGTTTTTGAAATAAGTTGATATTTATTAAGTTTAGATAGTGTAACTGGCAACTCCACAGATAACACAGCATTCATTTATCAGAGTCCCCCGACACGGTTCTGTGTTTCGCGGTGGCTGCATTGGGAGGGATCAGAGGTTTCAAACAATTCTGTGAACAAGAAGTACATATGTAGTGGAACATAAAACAAAGAGGCTACTATTCTAAAAACATTCGTGTAAGTACATACCTTTCATACCTGTCATGGTATAATCTCTCATTATTATTGCACTGACAAATTGGTTACAGGGCCAGTGCTAGCTTTTTTGCTGCCCAGTGCGAAAAATCACTGTGCTGCCAGTGTCTGTCCCGGGCCTATCAAATAAAGCCCAACTCCATCCTGCAATCTATATTTTTAAAAACTGACAAGCCCCCCCCCCCCCCTCCGCCCAGAACCCATGGATAAGGAAGTGTATTAGGTACCGTAGGCAAACCTTACAGCCTTGCACACACACCACCACCTACACACACACACACACACACACACACACACACACACACACATACACTCCTACAACCTTTACAGACACATACAATTAAATTATACATTTATAATAAATTTTACATGAAAATAACATTCAAGAATACAGTCTTCTGAGGTAAAAATATAACTTACAACATGCATATTATATTTGTATGCATTCTTGTGGTGCCAACCAGAAAAACCTGCAAAAAAGGCATTTGGAGCTCCTATGGAATTAGACTTTTTGTAATGCGTATTGGATGTGAGCTTGGTCCTCGGAAAGTCATAAACAAACAGAATTACCTTTACAATATAGTAAACCTCCAAAATCAAAACAACCTTAACAACCTTATCTATGAAAAGGCAACACCACACATATTACACCAGGCCCTAGAACACCAATAAAAGTGCTTATTAGGAAGCCATGCTGCTATAGATCCCTACACAGAAATTACATGCTAGCAAAATACCTCATCTCGGTCACATATACAGAATACAGAGAGACCCTGACCAAATACAGAATAAAGTGATCAGAAAATATAAACAGAAACGTGCTGAGAAAAACTGAACTGGATCCCACAACAAGCCAGCCTCTATATGCAGAGCAAAATGGAAAAATAGAAACATTGCCATTCTTCATAAAACATTAAATAAAATCAAGAAATATAAAACATTAATCATAAAAATACAAATAATATTTCAAATCAGTTAATAAATAGAATATCAAAAATTTCCTAAACACCAAAAAAAAGATTTCAAAAATGATGAACCTAAAAGCCAACTAAAAAATGTTCTATACTTCCCCCACAAAAAATAAATATTTCAAAAGAGCAGAATCATCAAATTACAACCAATAACTAAAACTAATAAGGATTTAAAAATCTGTTCTCCATATCGTGGATTGGAGGAGGTAGGGCCGCACAGATTTTATCTTCTCTCTCACACACATGCACAATAACACAATCATTTTCTCACGCACTCCCTCTATCATATACAGGCTGCCTCTTCCTCACCCTCACAGATACATTAAGGGGTAGATTTTAAAAGGAGCGCACGCATGTCCATGTACACGCGGTTCCCGGCGCACGCACATGGATGCACTAATTTTATAACATTCACATGCTGGCGCACGCAAGTTATAAAATCCATTGGCCGCATGCATGTGCAGGTGGTGCGCGTGGGGGGGGTGGTGAAATTTTTAGTAAATTACGCGCGGTGACGCAATTTGGCCTTCCCCAGTTCCCTCCCGGTCCACTCCAATCTCCAATTAAGGAGGGAACTTCTCTACCACCCTGCCTAACCTTCTTTCTCTTTCCTCTCTCCACCCCAACCCCTAACCCCTACCTAGCTACCAGAAAATTTGTTATTTTTCTACTTACTGCTCCGCCCGAGCAGAAGTAGTTTTTGCGCGGAGGCCAGCTACCGGCACATGCTTACACAGGACAGCGGCTAATGGCCGGCTGTCCAGGCTGGCCTCCATCTCGCACCACTCCGCCCCTCCCCGCTCTGACAATACCCCTCGGCCCGCCAATTTTTCAGGGTCTAGCACTTGTGCACATATTGGGACTTATGCATGTGGCCGGGCCCTTTTGAAAATGCGTACAGTGCACATAGGGCCCAGCCTCGTGTGTAAGTCCTGATTTTTATGTGCACAGCCCTTTAAAAATTTGCCCTTATATGTGTGTGTGTGTGCCTGTGAGATCTTATATGTGACGCATAGGCTCTCTCAGACACAAAGCACACACAGACACACAAGTTGTCACATAGACACATTCACAGGCACACTGGTTCTCACACAGACACACACAGAAGTTCTCACACACACACACACACACACACATAGGCTCTTACACAGACACAGATACACACACAGGCTCTCACTCAGATACACACACATAAGATCTCACACAGACACACACACATGCAAACACAGGCACTCACTCATTCACACATACATACAAGCTCACACATTTCATAGTCTCCTGTTATCTTTGGGCCATGGCGGGATGAGCTCCACCATGGCCTGAGGGTGACCTGCTATCTTCAGGCCGTATAGCCCACCAATCTTCCTGTCTGGGGGGGAGGGTGCGGAAGCTATGCGCAGGTGGGCATGCACTTACAAAACCAATGTTGAGGCTTTTAATTGTGAGTAATCTACTTGAAGTGAAAATGTTAAAACTGCAGGTAAAGCAAATGTAATTATCTGCTGTGAAGGAGTCAGAGTTTGAAGAATTTCAATATTCACATCTTTACTCCTTGAAACTAAAAAAAAAAAAAAAAAAAAAAGAAGCAAAACAAAAATGCTGTCTTATTTTGAAAAAAGAGGAGAAATTGAAGACTTCCACATATACATGCATAGAATCTGTTGACTTCCATAATCTAAAATTAAACCGAAACCATGTGTACATTTCCTGAGGATTGCTTACAATATTGGTACCATCAAAAATATTTTGCCTGATCCAGAAAGATGAGATGCATGCACAGCAACCTCAGCAACCTCAAAAAAAGAAGTGACCACACCATGAAAAACACATACTGCTTTTCCTATGAACAGCAGCAGTGGACTTCATCATATTTATGGTATATAGCTTGTCCAAATTTCCATTTTTAGTGACGGTTTCAACAGAGCAAAAAAAAAAACTCCTTTACCTTGAAAATACAAATCCTTACCAGCATGCAGTGAGAGTCTACCACAACCCTACCAAGTTGATGCCCCTTATCACTGCAATATAATTTGTACCTTGATATATCACTGTCCTATTGGTTATCCTCCTTCCACCAGGTCTCAGAGATGCCAATTATGTCTATCTCACCACTCACTGCTATACACTCTAACTCTCCCTTCTTACTTCTTAGACTTCTGGTATTGGCATACAGACATTTCAAAGTATCCCCAATATGTAAAAGGGGCTCCAGGGGTGATCCAGGTAACTATAGACTGGTGAGCCTGACTTCAGTGCTGAGAAAAATAATGGAAACCATTCTAAAGATCAAAATCACAGAGCATATAGAAACACATGGTTTAATGGAACACAGTCAGCATGGATTTACCCAAGGAAGATTGTCACAAATCTGCTTCATTTTTTTGAAGGGGTTAATAAAAATGTGGATAAAGGTGAACCAGTAGATGCAGTGTACTTGGATTTTCAGAAGGCATTTGACAAAGGCCCTCATGAGAAGCTTCTAAGAAAACTAAAAAGTCATGGGATAGGAGGGAATTTCCTTTCATGGATTACAAACTGGTTAAAAGACAGAAAACAGAGAGTAGGATTAAATGGTCAATTTTCACAGTGGAAAAATGTTAACAGTGGATCTGTACCTGGACCGGTGCTTTTCAATATATTTATAAATGATCTGGAAAGGAATATGACAAGTGAGGTAATCAAGGGGGTCATTTTCCAAGGAGTTACCGCAGGAGATAATTCCGCTAACAGCCATTAACACGATTGCAAATTTTAATTTTGTATTCAGGGGGTGGAGTTGGGGCAGAGCATATGTCAAGTGGGAAAGAGTTATCATGTGCTGTGAAACAGCTGCAGTGTTAGCACAGCCAATAGCTACAACTCTTTCATTTGTGGTACATTGTGTGCTAGAGGCCAGTAAAGGTTTATTGTGGTTCATGATGTTTGTGAACAGCCTGTTTCAATGAGAGAGAGAGAGCCTTGCTGTAGTGTCTACTCCCTAGACAGGTATTTGTATCCTTATGGGAGGCCCACCTAGTAACTCGAGGTGGGGATTAGGTATGAGTGTAGGGGGTTGGGGGCCACTTTCACATTCAACATGAGACGTACAAACAGAACAGTGGTCTCTTGTGAAGATTTGCTGGCCTTCGGAGTGAGAAAACTCACTCCAAGATGAGATTTGGGCAATGTTCTCTCAACCTAGCTTGTTGTTGCCCAGGTAGAGTGTCCATCAAGCTAGGTTGAGAGAACATTGCCCAAATCTCATCTTGGAGTGAGTTTCCTCACTCCGAAGGTCATCAAATCTTCACAAGAGACCACTGTTCTGTTCGTACGTCTCATGTTGAATGTGAAAGTGGCCCCCAACCCCCTACACTCATACCTAATCCCCACCTCGAGTTACTAGGTGGGCCTACCATAGGGATACAAATACCTGTCTAGGGAGTAGACATGATAGCAAGTCTCTCTCTCTCTCTCTCTCTCTCTCTCTCTCTCTCTCTCTCTCTCTCTCTCTCTCTCTCTCTCTCTCTCTCTCTCTCTCTCTCTCTCTCTCTCTCTCTCTCTCTCCATTGTAAACTGCAATGATTCTTTGGTTGTTTTATTGTACATCACGGCACATGAAGTTTCCCTGCTGCACGAAAAAAGCCTCATTTGCATGTGAAATGCCCCTTCATGCGATATTGGAAAATGAGGCCCCAAATTTGCAGATGATACAAAATTATATAGGGAAAAATAACCCATGCTGCAGTTACACGTTAGAAACATAGAAATGACCGCAGAAGAAGACCAAACAGTCCATCCAGTCTGCCCAGCAAGCTTCACACATTTTTTCTCTCATACTTATCTGTTTCTCTTAGCTCTTGGTTCTATTTCCCTTCCACCCCCACCATTAATGTAGATAGAAACATAGAAATGTTGGGTTCCATATTAGAAGCTACCAAGGTCGGTGCAAGGGTATTAGACGCCCTAGGCAAACCTTACAGTCTGGCACCCTCTTCCCCCACCTCCCCATAGAAAATTTTAAATTATGCATTTATAACAGATTTTACATGAAAAATGACATTCTGAGGTAAAAATAATATACACATTGTTGTGATAGCTACAGGCACTGTTGTGATGCCAACAAGAAAACTTTGCACCTTGGAATTCTTATGGCATCACACCTTTTGTATCATGTTTCGAGTTGTCATGGTCCTCCTGTGTCAACACAGTACTATCTGCCAACACTCAAACAGTAACAACCCTACCTATGAAAAGGAACACCACAAATATTACACCAGAATCTAAAATAACAATAGTACACCTCCTATCAGGAAAAAAAGAATAGGCCAAGCTACTACAGATCCCTACAGTGAAACCACATGCTAAAAGAATGCTTCATCTCAGTCTTTGCATGCAGAACACAAACTCTCACCAAATACAGAATAAATCCACTTAAAGTATAAATAGAAATGTGCAGACAAAAACTGAACTGTAAAATGCAACACGCCAGACTCTGATATGGTATAATAATAGAAAAACAAAAATTTCATCATTCCTCATGAAACAAACCATAAAATCAAGAATTATAAATCATTAATCACAATAGTAAAATCATACTAATAAAATTATTTAAAAACAGCTGATGAATAGAATATCTAATAATTAAAGACTCATGCAAAGTTAGAAAGCTTTCCCAAACACCAATAAAATATTTCAAAATAGCAAACACATAAACTCCACCCAATAATTAAAAATAAGGATAAAAAATCTCCCACACGCCATACCTGGGAACTTCTGATTTTCAGTCTGAGCTTGTCAATGATTAATGGGAGGAGGCACTGCAATATAAAGCCTTTCTCCTCTCTCTGACATATACACGCTCCAACACAGGCATACTCGCTTACTCACACATATTCATACTCACACTCACTCTTCCCCCCCCCCACATGTTCTCTCACATACACACATATGCTCTCTCTTCCATATGCTCTCACATACACATACACTTGATCTCTCTCTCCTACATGCTCATACACATACACACACACACGTTCTCTCTCCCCCTCATGCTCTCTCAAACACAAATGCTCTCTCTCCTCCACAGGCTCTCATCCCATACACTCGCTCTTCCTTACATGCTCTCTCTCTCAAACGGATACTCTTTTTTCGTCCACATGGTCTCTCTCCCCATATGCCCACATATACACATGCACTCATTGGAGAAAGTTCTTTTTCACTCAACACACAAGGAATTTTTTGCCAGAGGATGTGGTTAGGGCAGTTAGTGTAGCTGGGTGTAAAAAAGGTTTGGATAAGTTCTTGGAGGAGAAGTCTATTAACTGCCATTAATCAAGTTGGCTTAAGGAATGGCCTCTGTTATTACTGGCATTAGTAGCATGGGATCCACTTAAAGTTTTGGGTACTTGTCAGGTACTTGGTTTGGCCACTGTTGGAAACAGGATGCTGGGCTTGATGGTTTGACCCAGTATGGCAACTTCTTATGTTCTTATGTTCATGAAAACGATTTATTCATAGAAACTTTCCTCGCATAAATTATTTTTTATGCAGAGAAAACATGATTTCTACACATAAAGCATGTTTTCTGTGCATAAATTATGTTTCCAAGCAATCTATACATCTCTTGTATGCACATTTTTGTATTTTCATGCTTTTTTAAAATTCCTGATGAATTAGTATACCATTAGCTTATTGCAGTGGAAGTTAAACATTTTTCTAGCATGTGTGTTTAGAAACTGTGCACTGAATATCAGAGCAGAGGTCTAATGCACAGCTTATTACATCAGCCACACAGATATTAAACTTACATGAAAGTAATGAGCAGGTATGGTTTTGGATCTTGACACTCCATGAAGATCAGTAGCTTCAAATCGGATAAAGCGTATATTCTCTCTGTCAATCTGTTGCTTAATATGTTCAATATGAGAAACCACATGAAGTGACTTTTGAATTCCAATGTTGCTTGGATTCCTGTCTCTGCTGCTCCCTACAAAATAATGAGTTGATTTCTTTAAAGGCACACTCACAGAAAGTCCTTCATTCTTATTGCTCACAAGAATTGATGGGCAAAATATGGCTAAAATTTGATTTATCAAACAAAGAGCCCAATATTCAGTAAGCAGGTTAGAGAAATAGTTATCCGGCTAAAGTTAGCTGGATATACTCGCCTAAAGTTAGCTAGCTAATAAATAAAGCCTAATTGCTTATGTATCAAAATAATTGGTCATATATTTTGAAGATATCCGGTTAAGGAGGAAGTTATCCAGCCGCACAAGCTAGATAACATAGCTTGATATAGTTCAAAATTAGCTAAGTTTGCCAGATAAGCAAACCCCTTCCAGAAAAGCCCCCAGAAGACTATAATTTAGCTGCAGAGGTGATATCACTCCCTGTCATCCAACTCTCCCCCTCTCCCAAGATTGGACAACAGGTGCAAAAGATCTAAGGCACAGTCCCGTCCCGTCCCGTCCCCCCCCCCCCCCCCCTAGTTTCCTGAGGCAGCTCAGGGGTAGATTCAGTGGAAACGTCTATGGGAAAAAAGTTTAGTAAATCGTATCCTTACTGTGGTAATTCTTAATGGGAAAATAACACGCATAACTTCGCAAATTCACTCTAGTTTCATACTTTTCCTCCTCTGACTTACTGACGCCCCTGAGAACGCCGCCTCTAAATGTGGGTACAAGAACATGCAGTGTGCAACAATGCATACACTACCAGCTGTATTGAGGCAGGGCAATTTTCAGACACCCAATGTATGCTCATGAAATCACTATTTCCCAAAACAAATGGCTCTGAAAATGGTCCTCCCTGTGGAAAAAAGGCAGAATATCTCCATCTCCTTTAATGGGGCAATTTCAAATGTCTGTGAGGTAGTTACAAAGTCTGCAGATAATTTTGCCCACAGGTTCTGCATCATTTCTTGAGGAGAAAGTACAAGCAATACTTTCCCTTTGCATCTTGTCCAAGGAAGAAATTATCTATAGAGATTTGCATCTTCTTTTTTTTTTTAAGGTACTTTTTCCCTTCAAAACAACATGCACAGTTCTGAAAAGTCAAATTTCCATACATTGTTGCCTCCCCGAGTCTAACCCTTCCCTCAGGAATGCCTGGGCACAATGCAGATAAATGTTCATGCATTATTGAACACCATTGCATGGAGGGTGAACACTTTTCTAAAAGCCCTTTTACCAAGATAAAACCGCCAGAGCCACAGCCAGGCAATTATGGTGCCCATGGCCAAGTGAAAAACTATGCCCTCGCCCATTATACAGCACAGAACACCACAAGTTGGGAAACTCTGTTAAACGTTTGTACAGTAATGCCCAAGGTCGGTGCAAGGATATTAAGCGCCCTAGGCAAAACTGACAACCTAGCACCCCTTCCACACCCTTTGCGTGGCAACGCAATAGAGCCTCCCCCAGTTCGCTCCAATTAAGGAGCGGACTGGGAGGGAACTTCCCTACCCCCCTCCCCCCCCTCCCCCCCCAGCCTAACCTTCCTTCCCTTTCCCCTTTCCCCTCTCCACCCCAACCCCTACACCTTACCTAACTGTAAGAATTTTTTTATTTTTTTACTTACTGCTCTGTCGAAGTAGAAGCAACTTGCACACGTCGGCCAGCTGCCGGCGCGCAGTTCCCCGGATCAGTGGCTAATGGCCGCTGTCCCGGCTGGCCTCTGTCCTGCCCCGTCCCACCCAGACCCCGCCCCCGGCCTGCCCCTTTTGCAGGGCCCAGCACTTGTGCGCATTTTGGCAGTTACGCGCGGGGCCGGGCCTTTTTGAAAATGCGCACAGCATGCGCAGGGACCGGCCCTGCGTGTAACTGCCGGTATTTGCGCGCATGGCCATTTTAAAATCCAGCCTTTAATATTTATGTGCAAACTGCAGATAAGTAAACAAAGGTTTTCTGCTGCACAGTGACTCAGGTTTCCTAGGATATCATTTATGTTGTTAAAGTAAAGCCAATGGAGCTCCTGGAGATAGGAGAGGAGAGGAGATAGAGAGGGATGAGAAGTACTGCAAGAGACAAACCCAGGTAAGATAGGCTTGGTTGTTATTAATTAACAAATTTTATTTGCATTTTTTCTGCAGAGATGTAACTAAGCAGAGTGGCTGTTGTAAAATGTACTACAGGAATATTTAACTAATATTAAGTCTATGAAACATTCATAAAAGATCCCTTGATCTGGGGCCAGGGCAGTTTAAGAAGACATTGGGCTTCCCATTCTGAGAAGGGTGTGGCTTCATCGTGGGGCAGTTTGGTGGGCTCTGTTTTTCTTGTTTCAAGTGAGTTCCTTTATTCTTCCTTTTAGGAATTTTCTCAGGAGCAATGTTCCCCAAAAGGTAAATATTAAAAATATTTTCAGAGTTTAATGTATTTAACTTATTTCAGATCCTTAACTTTCATCTTTTTCTCCTTTTTATTTTCTTACAAGTTGTACCCTGAATGTAATGTATCAAATACGAATATCTTGTTTTAAATACCAAGTTTTCATGTGAGTAAAGAACTGGGCACACATAAAATAGCTCACATGTCCTTCATCTTCAGTGCCAACAACATAGTCCCGCTAGATGTCCTCTGATGAGATGTATCTTTCTTATTTGATTTCTTGTTTCATGCACCCCATTCTCTTGCTCTCACCGTCAACTGCCCCTCCAGTCTCTCTTTCTCTTTCTCTCTCTCTCTCTCACCAGTCACCCCTCCAACCGGTCTCACTCATCTGTCACTCTCTCATCAGTTACCCCCTCACACCAGTCTCTCTCCCTCTCACCCTCTCTCACTAATCCCTTCTCTCTCTCACCAGTCACACCAACTCCAATCTCTCTCTCGCTCACCAGTCACCCCTCCAACCGGTCTCACTCATCTTTCACCCCACACACTAGTCACTCTCTCACCAGTTATCCCCTCACACCAGTCTCTCTCCCTCTCACCAGTCACTCTTCACACCAGTCTCTCACTCTCTCCCCAGTCACCCCCCAAAGATAGTGTGATACTCCTTCTAATATTCAATCAATGGCAGCAAATCATACACCAAGAAAATGAAATATTCAGTGCTGACTACCTGTCTGCCCAGTACCACAAGTGTACCACTTCTTCACTATCTGGTGTAAGTAGAAGGAGTGTTGCACTTAAATTTATAATTTAGAAATGAGAACAGGCAAGGTGTAATATGTAGTTGTATACCCCCATCACCAGATATTAATATAAATTGGAGCACTCACTGAGGTTAGTGGGCCACTGGTCAGAGGGCAGAGACACAAGACGAAGGACAAACAAAAACCTATAATATTAAATAAAATCACACACTAATGGGATACAGTAAGACTTTTGTCAGATTAATGACATAGCACTGCAATAGTTAGTTTAAGACCAAACTGCTACTAATTTGCACAGTACAGAGCCTATGTACTAATGCCCTAACTTGCAGGCCTAGTGCCTCCCGAGATTGACACTAAGTAAATCATATCAATCACCAATTATTAATACAATAATGATTAATTTGAAATCTCATAAGTTAAAGGCTGGAGGGGGGGGTCCAGTTTCCCTGCCCCCATTAACATGGAGGTGGCAGGGGCAGTAGATGATTTTACCTTTGCCAAGCGAGTGGAAGCAGGGATACTGCACCTCACGAATCATTGCAGCATTTGTAATCATCTTTTAAATGCTGCTCAGTTATTGGTCACTGAGGGCAGCGCAGGATTTTTTCCAGGAATCTTGGGCTTCGGCGATCAGCGCGGTGGAGGCAGGCAGTCGGTGGCAGTCTTTTTTTCTTCCTCTTGTTTCCTTGTTTTCAGATGGTACAGTCATGTTTGTTGGTGATGGGCCGATCAAAAAAAGACAGAGAGCCAGCTGAGCCAAACGGTCCTGCTCCCCCGGTGTGGTCCTCAACCGGTCAGCCCCAGCAAACCAAGAGGAAGTGCGGCGTCCAGAGCTGCCGGCTGTCGTCTGTGTGGTGTCGCCCGCCTTGCAGTCAGTGTCAGGCTTTCAGCCCATGAGGTATCCAGTTACAGTGGGCTTGCCAGTATGGTGAGTTTGGGGTTTTCTGGAGGGGCTTGCGAGGGATCCTCTTTTTTTGTGTGGGGAGTTGGGCAAGAGCGGCCCTGAGTCTCCTGAGGTAGCGTTCCCTTTGGTTTCTGTAACAGGCTGATTCAGTAAAAACGCGGGAGAGCGGACGAACGCCCGCTCTCCCGGCGTGCGCACCGGCCACTCGCCAGTGCGCACGATACAGTATGCAAATGAGGTGGTGCGGTAGAATCGGGCAAAAGGAGGCGCTAAGGACACTAGCGCGTCCATAGCATCTCCTTTTAGCCCGGAGTAGCGGCTGTCAGCGGGTTTAACAGCCGACGCTCAATTTTGCCGGCGTCGGTTCTCGAGCCCTCTGACAGCCACGGGCTCAGAAACCAGACACCGGCAAAATTGAGCATCCGGTTTTCAGCCCGACAGCCGAGGGCCGAATTCAAATTTTTTTTTTTAACTTTTTTTATTCTTCGGGACCTCCGACTTAATATCGCCATGATATTAAGTCGGAGGGTGCACAGAAAAGCAGTTTTTACTGCTTTTCTGTGCACTTTCCCAGTGCCGGCAGAAACTAGCACCTACCTTTGGGTAGACGCTAATTTCTGAAAGTAAAATGTGCGGCTTGGCTGCACATTTTACTTACTGTATCCCGCGCGCATACCTAATAGGGCCATCAACATGCATTTGCATGTTGAGGGCGCTATTAGGTGCCGCGGGTTGGACATGTGTTTTCCTCCTCTTACTGAATAAGGGGTAAGGGAAAACGCGCGTCCAAGAGCAGGCTAATAGTGTGCTCCGTCAGAGCGCACTGTACTGTTTCGGCCTGTAAGTGAGGTGTGCCTCAACGGCAGCTCCAGCAGTGTTGAGTGGGAGAAGGTAGAGGAGGAATTTTCCCTCCATGTGCCTCGTGGCGATTGGCTCCTCAGAGTTTCGCTCCAGCTCCCAGAGGGGCCCTGGGGATTGGGGCTGTGCCTCTCCCTGCTACCATTGGTGTTGACTCTCCTTCTGTGGGTGGCTGGGCTGTGGATGATTTGGTGGGCCATACTGTAGCTCCCGACCTTGGTCCTAGTGGCCTTCCTCCGTCAGAGGTCCTCGTGGTTCCTCCGCCTCAGGCCCAGGTAAGGGTGTGATTAGAGGCAGGAAGAGCAAATGTAAGGCTCCTCATGTAAAACCCAGGGGGGGCAAGTTGGTCCCCTATGTTAAGGGTTATATTCAATTTTTGGGCCGGAGCATTAAAAAGGTAGGGCCCCCTCAGACCTGTGTTTGGACATCAGCAGTTATTCCCCTAGGTCCATTGGTCCTGATTGGTCTGCCATGGGTAGACACGTGGGTCATCTTAGGGGGCAGGGTATACAGGGGGGGGAGAGTTACCCAGTGGTTAGGGTGTTTACCATCCTTATCTTTCTGTCAGGGTGGGTAGTTGGCAGTTCCCCCTTGATTGCCAATATTTCCCCGAAAGTGGTTTCCGGTGGGCTCATGGGTGGGCAGCAGTATGCCTTGGGGTAGTACTGGGAGGGGATTTTGGGGTTGTGGAGGGTTTGGTGGCTGGCTGACTGGGTACGGGAGTGAGTAGATGGGTTGGCCAGCGTTTGGGGGGCAGTGGGGTTCAGCTCCTCGGGGGGGGGGAGGCAGGTGGTCGAGATCCCTTGATCTGGGGCCAGGGCAGTTTAAGAAGACATTGGGCTTCCTATTCTGAGAAGGGTGTGGCTTCATCATGGGGCAGTTTGGTGGGCTCTGTTTTTCTTGCTTCAAGTGCAAATGGGGGGCACACAGCCAGGGACATCGCAGCACGAGGCTTGGTGAGCGCAGGAGTCATGGGGGAGAGAGTGCAGCAGAATCAAAGGGGAAACCAGCTGTCAGGTGCTGAGGAAGTTGCTTCAGGCACCAGCAGGGGTCAACCAAGGTCAAGTGAGTTAGGTTCAGTTTCCAGAGAGGATACTAAAGGCAATGCGAAGAAGAGAATGAGGTCTTGGTGACCTAGTTATTCCTCTTCCTCTTCATCTTCTTCTTCACCTTCTTCGGGGTCCCCTGCCCTGAGGCACGAGATTAGGCAGGGATTGGCCCTAGACAGGACATGGAACACCCTGCATTGACATCTTTAGCAGAATTATGAGAAGGGGTACCAAGAAAGTTGAGGAGGAAGATTAGGAAGTGAAGATATATGGATATTTTCAAATTATTATAGGGTAGAAGAGGAGTTAAGAAGGGAAAAAAGAAGGGCAAAAAGAAAAGTAAAGAAGATGTCTAGGAATATCATGAACTGGGTTAGGTGCTTTCTTTGTTTAGCCAGTGTGATGAGGTATTTCGACCATCCCAGTATGGCTCTTTATTATCTTATGCTGACAGTATCATTGGAGTGTTTAGGGATTACGAGGGGTGGGTGTGGCTTAATTATGATGAGCAGTTCTAGGACAAAATAGCAGGGAATCATTTCATGTCATGGGGTACACAGGACATTCATTTGTAGCTCACACAAATGACTTACAAAGGGTCAGAGGGTGCAGGCAAGGGTTCAGGTAGTGGGAGCAGGGGATCCAAGGGGGTATAACTTAGGGTTCAGTGAGCGGGGGGGGGGGGATGGTGAGTTCCTTTCGTGGGTCTGGTAGCATTAACAAACCCAGTGTCTTTGTTAAATCGCAAGGGGGGGGGGGCGTCAGATGTTTGCTGGTGGTTCAACAAGTACTCGTGCCTCTTCCCCAACTGTAAATTTCATCATGCTTGCTCTTCATGCGGAGGAAGCCACCCGGCTTTCAAGTGTAGTCAGGGTCATGCAGCAGGTGCAGATAGGGGTGGAAAAAGGTGAGGTTTTAGCCCAGAGGGCAAAGTCAACTGTTGCTTTACAAGCTATGAGGGTTTGACTATCAATGTATCCCAATAGAAATGCGGCCATTTGCTGGAGGAGGGTTTTGGGAAAGGCTTTCGAATTCCTTACGTGGGTCCAGGCTTTGGGGGGTGGGTGAGGAATGCCAGGTCTGCAGATCATTTTACTGTGGTTATATGGGATAAATTTCAGGATGAATTGGATTTTGGACTTATGGCAGGGCCTTTCCTGTGTCCTCCTTCTGAGTGCATGCATTTGTCTCCATTGGTGGTAATACCCAAAAAGGTGGAAGGCAAATATAGATTAATTTTGAATTTGTCCTATTCGCTGGGTTCTTCAATAAATGATTTCATTCCAAAGGGTGAGTGTTCGATACAGTATGCTTCGTTGACGGGGTGGTAGGGGCGTGTTGATGATGAAGACTGACATTAAAGTGGCTTTTCAGTTGTTACCTATTCATCCTGCAAGTTTTCATCTGTTGGGCCTTCTATTGGGGCTCAGTACTTTGTGGACCATTGTTTGCCTATGGTTGTGCGGTGTCCTGTGCATTTTTCAAAACCTTCAGTATGTTTGTGCAGTGGGTCATGATCCAGTCCACGGGTAGTGACAGCATATTGCACTACCTAGATGATTTTCTGTTCATAGGGCCAAGTCAGTCAGCTTTATGTAGCCTTCTGCTGGTCGAGTTTATGCGGGTGGTGGGTTTATTTGGTATTCCAATCACCCACACTAAGACAGAGGAACCAGTGGCAGGCTCACCTTTTTGGGCATCAAATTAGATATGGTTAGTAAGGTTTCTCATTTACCAGTGGAGAAAGTGCAGAAGTTGCGGGAGTTGGTTCAGTCAGTGGGGGTGATTAAGAAGGTGACCTTGCATCAAATACAGTCTTTGATAGGATCGTTGAACTTTGCTTGTTGTGTCATCCCGATGGGTAGAGCGTTCAGAAGGCAGTTCTCAGTGATGACAGCGGGGATTAAGGTGGGTCACCATTTCATCAGGGTAATAAGCAGGATTCGGGATTTCAATGGAGTTTGCATAATGCAGAGGGACTTGGTATCCAACCGGGACCTCGAGCTTTACTTGGTTTCGGAATGCATTGAAAAAGAATGTGGTATGTGGAGCATTGGTTGATGGAGTGGGTAGAGGCAGGGATTACTTGAAACATTATGTTTTTGGAGTTGTTTCCCATTGTGGTAGCTTTGATTCTATGGGGCGATCATATTCCCGATAAAAAAAGTCATTTTCTGGTGTGATAACTTGGGGGTGGTTGAAGTTATTAACCAGCAATTGCCAACATGTGAACATGTGTCAGCATTGTTGCAAGAATTGGTATTATTGTGTCTGAGTTGGAATGACTCAGCTACAGCCAGATATGTGCCAGGCACAGTGAATCTAATTGCCGATGCCCTTTCTCATTTCAAGTGGGATGTCTTCCGGAGTTTGGCCCCACAGGCAGACGACAGTGGAGAGGCAGTCCCGGACCATCTTTGGTGTTTTGGCCTGCTAAAGCATGGAAAATGATCCAGATGTTGGTGGCACCTTCAACCTGGGCATCTTACTTGGTGGGCAGAGGTACTGTTTCATGTTTTTTGCAGCTTGGAGGTGGCTTGGGGGACCGATTAGCAAAGGTGACATTACTGGATACATTTTGTGGGCTAGGCAGAGTGGTTATTCCATGACAATTGTCAAATCTCACATTGCAGGTTTCTCCTTCTTTCAAAAGCTTGGTGTCTGGGATAATCCATCTGCGAGCTTTACAGTAAAGCATTTGTTAGGACGATGGGCTAGGGATCATGGTCATGTTGAGGACAAAAGGTGGCCAATTAACCATTCAGAATTGGTAGTGATTTCAGTTGAGTGTGGTGTGTTGGTCTGAGTACGAGGTACTTCCCTTCCATGTGGCATTTGTGTTTGCATTTTTTAGGGCCATGAGAGTAGGGGAATTGGTGGCCGATTCTAGAAATAATGTGCTTGGGGCTGGGTTACAGTCAGTTAATGTGTGGATATTTAGGGATCGTGTGCGCTTTCGGATCCATAAGTCGAAAGTGGATCAGAGGGGTCGAGAGCATGTGGTTATGCGTTGTCTTGTCCAGTATGTTGTGTGCAGGCTTTTGCGACGGTGAGGCTATCAGTGGGCGTTTGATTTTTGGTTCATACTGATGGATCTCCCTTAACCAAATTCCAATTTGCGAGGGTGTTACAATTGGTAGTTTTGAGCTTGGGATGGAATGTTGATGTCTATAGTACGCATACCTTCCGTATAGGAGTTACTACTACTATGGCAACTGAAGTAGGGATATGGGAGAATCTGATTTGGTTCATAGTGCGGTGGCAATCTGGGGCCTTTATGTCCTACGTACAAATGTGATGTCGGGGTGGGGATTCTGGTAGGTTGTGGGGTGTGTCGGGGAGTAATTTGTTAATATTTTCATATGTTGTTTCTTTCAGAGCTATGGGGGGTTCGCATTGATCGGAGGTGTGCCTGGATTGTGGTCATGTTGCTCAGTGGGCTCAGTGCAGGGTGTCGCACAATTTGGAATTGAAGAAGTGGTGGATTCACTGGTTTGGTAATCGTGTAATGAAGTAGGGACAATTATCAGTATTGCGGGGGCTGGTTTCAGAGTGGAGGGTACCAGAAATCATTTTGGTACATCTCAAGGGTAATGATATAGGGGCTTACTCTTGCAAAGAGCTCATTGCAATGGGAAGGAAAGATTTTTGGAAGCATAATGAATGGAGTGCCCAATACAAGGGTGGGTTGGTCTGTTATGATTGTTAGATTTCAATTGAAGTGGCATTAAGAAAGTGAATAGGCAAATTGGGAGGTGGGTTGTGAGTTAAGGTGGTTTTTGGCTAAGGCATAAGTGGGCATGAGATGTTTGTGAGAGGTTATATCAGGCACATAGTGTTCAAGTCCAGCAATACCTCAGACAAGTGATTAACAACATGCTTCAGGAGGCTTTGGAAAAATTGATTACTGAGAGTTAGCTGGACCGCAGTGTGGACAAACAAGGGCAACTGAGGTTGTCCTTGTGGCAGAAACCCGAGTCCATATTGTCAATTGTTAATGATTGTGTTGATAAGGGGTGGCAATTGGAGGGGGGGGGGAACTCATGTAGTTGGGAGGGCTACTACACAAGAGCAGTGGGGGTTGCTGCTCAAGCTGTAGACTTACCCTTGCTGGGATATGGCAAGGTGAGGAATAATGGAGGACAGTATACTGTTAGGGCATGGTCGCATGCAGTTGGGAGGCTAAAGATTACCTAAATTTATGTTTATTTGTTGTTCGGGCTCGGGTTATGTTTTATTACTTAATAAGCTGCAGCCTTTTGTAAGCTATAAAGTGTGCTATTGTTGTTTTGTGGGGGAAAGGGGGGGGGGAATTAACGATGCATATGTCCTGTCTTGCCCATGTTAAAGTATTTACTACTATCTCTCTCAAAAGAACAAAGAGCTATGCTGTTGTTGCCTCAATTCACCCAAAGCAAAGCAGCAGACAGAGCCCCACTTAATATACCTGCACTTAAAAGTCAAATTAGCAACATAAGGCCGTAAATAAATAAAATACAACCACATGACTGGCAAAATCAAAATACACTTTTATCAATTACCATGTACCTCTTTAAAAAATGAAGCAGGGTGATTCAAAGTAAGCATATCCTAAAATGCCAGGTCCCCTTTTCCAAAATGAACATGGAATGGCAAATTCAAAATGTGCACATGAATTGCACGGTTATACTGACTACAACTTGATGTTATTATTACTTGTTTGTTTCCACTTGTTACCAGGCAGATGGCACCTTCCCCCCACACACCACCTTGCAACCTTGAGAACGCAAACAAGTAACCAAGCATCCAATGGGACTGCAGAACTATAGTTCTAACTAACAAACTTCTCCCCATTTGACACTTTTAAACCTATTTGCAACATTTTCAGTTGCTGCCCACTAAATCCAGTTAGTGTGCATTAAACAGACTTGGGCTTGATTTTCAAAAGCATTCACATGCTTAAAACTGGGTTTTACATGTATAAATGAACTTTACCCATGTAAGTGGACTTTTGAAAATTGTTACACTTTCTGACATTGAATTGTCCATAGTGTTATGCCTGTCGGTTGCAGATGGCTGCGACCACTAATGCTCACCTCTTTGCTACCTTGTCAGTATTGGGAACAACGGCGACCTCTGCCAGCGATTGCAAACCTGCTTGGCATTCCCAGGACAGCGTGGGTGCTGCCGACCACCATCTTACCCCAGGAATCACATAGGGATGCGCGCGCAAGGGCCACTGGTAAACGTCATGGCGGGAACCTCGGGGCGTCCCCTTCTGATGACGTCTTCGCTCTGCTGTACTTAACTCGACAAGTTAGCAAGGAGTTCCCTCATTGCTGAATCCGCTCTCGCTCATGGACTTCCTGTTCCTGCATTCGGCATGAGACACATTGGGTACCTGCTCCTCTGGGGCCCTTCCTCGTCTCTGGCTATCCGCTTCTCGGAGGGCCTTCTGCCTTGGACTGCTGCTTGTCCTGCTCCTCGGAATCCTTTCTGGAACTACCCTTCAGTGAGTACTCCATGGATCTACTCTACCAACTCTTGTGGGATCCTCTCCAGTGTACCCCATTCCTCGGGCCACTACTGTATTCTCTCTAGTAGGAGCTACTCCGGTGTACCCTGCACTGCAGGCCACTACCGCTTCATTTCTAGGACTCTCCCCGTGTTCCGGTGCCTCGGACCTCTACCATACCATCTCTGTGGGGTATCCCTCAGTGTACCCTGCGCTGCAGGCCACTACCATACCATCACTACGGAGAGACTACCTGGGTATTTCCTGTGCTACAGGTCACTACCATAGCGTCACTACTGAGAGAGTCCTTCGGTGTAGCTGCGCTGAAGGTCACGACCTATCCTCACTACGAAGAGACTTCCTCGGTGTACCCCGTCCTGCGGGCCACTATCGGATCTCTTTCTCTGAGGTATTCCCTCTGGGTATACCCCTCTACTCATCAAAACCCTAAAACTCATCAGAGAGATTATTGTCAAACCAATAACCTACATCATCAACTTATCCCTAGAACAAGGAATCTTCCCAGAAAAACTCAAAAACGCCATCATCAAACCAATCATCAAAAAACCTCAACTCGACAAATCCTGAGGTATTCTTTCTCTGAGGTATTCCCTCTGGGTATACCCCTCTACCCATCAAAACCCTAAAACTCATCAGAGAGATTATTGTCAAACCAATAACCTACATCATCAACTTATCCCTAGAACAAGGAATCTTCCCAGAAAAACTCAAAAACGCCATCATCAAACCAATCATCAAAAAACCTCAACTCGACAAATCCGACCCAGCAAATTACAGACCAGTCTCCAACCTCCCATTCCTAGCAAAAATCATCGAAAAAACAGTCAACAATCAACTCACAGAACACCTTGAAACCTATAATGTTCTACAGCCCGCACAACATGGTTTCAGAAAATTCTTCAGCACTGAAACCCTCCTCCTCTCTCTCACTGATACCATCCTTAGAGGACGCGACAAAGGCAAATCTTTCCTCCTGATACTTCTTGATATATCCGCCGCCTTTGACACCATCAATCACAGAACTCTCCTCACTAGACTTAAAGAAATTGGTCTCCAAGACACCACAATCAAATGGTTCAACTCCTACCTCTCAAACAGATCCTACATCGTCAAGACAAACTCATCTGAATCCTCTCAAGTGCCCCTCACTCATGGAGTCCCTCAAGGTTCTTCCCTATCCTCAACCCTATTTAACATTTACCTCATCCCACTATGCAAATACCTTTCAGAGGCAAACCTCACCTACTTCATCTATGCAGACGACATACAAATATTACTCCCCATAAACAAGTCCATCCAACTAACCATGGAAAAATGGAACAAACTCAGCTCAAATCTATCCCACTTGCTATCTCAATTATCTCTATGCCTCAACCAAGCCAAAACAGAAATCATTCACATCCACGATGACCGACCCTCTCTTCCACTCACGTGCACCCCCTCCGACCACCCAGGAAGCTCAACCAACCCGGGAGTGCCCCAAATCTCACCCACGCCGTCCACAAGAAACCTAGGCGTAACAATCGACAGCCATCTCAACTTTAAACGACACATCTCCAATACAATCAAGGATGGATTCTTCAAACTCCAGACACTAAAAAAACTCAAACCCCTTCTCCAAGAGCACGATTTCCGAACAGTCCTTCAATCAATTATCTTCGCAAAACTTGATTACTGCAACTCCCTCCTCCTTGGCCTACCAGAAATTCACATCAAACCCCTCCAAGTGCTACAGAACGCTGCCGCCAGAATCATCACTAACAACAAAAAATCATCACACATCACACCCACTCTCAAAGAACTCCACTGGCTACCCATTACCCAAAGAATCCAGTATAAAACCCTCACCCTCATGCACAAAAAAATAAACAACAACAACATGAACTGGCTAAACAACAGAATACAACCTTACCCTACTCAAAGAACTCTCAGATCCACCAACACTGGCCTCCTAGCCGTACCCAATCTCAAATCTGCACACCTCAACGTCACCCGCAAACGAGCCATAACAATTGCGGGCCCCTCCTTATGGAACTCCCTCCCCACCTGTCTCAGAAATGAACCTTCATTGCAAGTCTTCAAAAAACACCTCAAAACATGGCTGTTCCTAAAAGCATTCCCACCTGACACGTAACCTACCCAAATTCAACTGCAACACACCACGCCCCCCTACACAAGCATCTCGCATCACCATCTTCCCTCCCTTGCACCACCTCCCCCCTCCTATCCCCCCCATTCCCCCCTTCAACCCTCCCTGCCAACCTAACCTTAATATATCCTCATCAACAAGTCATTTATGTACATATGTTATATACTACATCAAATGTTCAACGTAATCCTGTTATTCCTGTTATAATTTGTATAATTTGTTATATTTATTACAATGTTACAATTTATTATATTTATTACAATGTTATAATGTAAAATAGGGCTGTTACTACCCTATTCTTTGAGTTATCTGGAAACCGATGTGATATCTCGATCGAACGTCGGTATATAAAAGAAATAAATAAATAAAATAAATACTCTGACATCACCACTTCTCCTGCACTCCCGCTCCACGGGCTGTGTTCTTCTATCTATCTAATAAAGACTCTATTCCACTGCTGTCTCTGACGTCTGCTGGGATCACGCCTCCTGACAGTGAGGCTCACAGGGCTCCTCCCTGTGGGCGGTGACACCTCTCACCTCGGCCCAGGGTCCACACACTAACAAACCATAACACATAGGTTTTACCTGCATAAAGTGCACTTACACGGGTAAATGGCTTTTGAAAATTGCTATGACAGTATGTCAAATTTACATGCGGAACTCCTTTGAAAATTCATCTGTAAGTGCGCACTAACACGAAACTAAAAAAAAAAAAATGGGGGAATTTTGTGTTTCATTTTATGGTAATCACGAAATGAAACAAAATAGACAATGTCAAATGTTGGTGGCTTAGTTTATTTTGTTTCAAACAAATGTACATCCCTAATAAATATACATTTATATGGATTATTTATATCTAATAACATTGTATTTTATATCCAGTGCAAAAAACATGCCCAGAAGCAACCCTTTTGGAGAGACCAAATACTCCATTTAAGAACAAACACCAAAAAATGCACTAGATGCACAAACTAGAACACCCTTTAGGTCAGCACCTTGTCACTTGATCATTCACTCTTAGATGTATCAGTGTTCGTCTCAAAGAAATTGTTTAAAAAGTAAAAGGAAATTTAAACATGACAACTGAAATATATAAATCTAATGGACACAGAAAACAATGGACTGAAGACTCAAGATTTATGACACTAGAAAGCTTCTGATTTCTTCACAACATTGTACATAACTATATCAATAAATCAAGACAGCAGTTTAATAGCCTTTTTCATCATAGTCATACATCTTTCTTTTTGACATTCCTTATCTCTTTTTTATGATCACATTTTCTTCATAAACACCCTCCCATACTCCAATTAACATCAACAGTATGTTCTTCATAAATGCATTATACACTACACTCACACATCAAAAACTCATTGTCTCTGTCCTTTGATCAGCCACTTTGATTTATTTCCTTTAGAGCTGATATTTTAAAAAGTTGAGTGCCTACATTTATTTATACCTCTGTAGGAGGGGCAACTAGTAATTCGGGGTGAGGTTTTGGTGGTGGCCTAGGTTTTGGGGGGCAGTTTTACATGCACAGTCAGAGGTACGAACAGCACAGTAAACATCATTGAAGATTTGATGTGATTTGGATTGATGACAGGAACACAAAGATGAGATTTGTACATTGTACTCTTGATCTAGCTTGACAGCAGCTAGGTAGAGAGTGCATCAAACTAGGTCAAGAGTACATTGTACAAATCTCATCTTTGTGTACCTTTCAACACTCCAAATCACATCAAACCTTCACTGATGTGTACTGTGCTGTTCATACTAGAGATGTGCAGTCGTTTGCAACGAAATAGAAAATAAAGACTATATTTCCTTTTTCATTGCATTTCGAGAAGTAAAAAAAACGAAAGAAAAACCCACAAAATTTTGTGTGGTTTTCCTATCTTTTTTTGGTGGGGGGGGGGGGAGAAGTGCAACCCCAAACCTGCCCCAGCCCTTCAAATTTAATTAAATACAAACTCCCCACCCTTCTGACTCCCCCAATGTCCCTGGTGGGCCAGCGGAGGTCCTGGGAGCAACCTCCCACTCTCAGGCTGTCAGCTGGCAGTAATCAAAATGGTGCTGGTGGCCCTTTGCCCTTATCATGTGACAGGGGCTACCAGTGCCATTGGTTGGCCCCTGTCACATGATACGAGCAATGGATGGCCGGTGCCATCTTAAAAAATGGCATGTGCCATCTTAAAAAATGGTGCGGGACATCCATTACTCCTACCATGTGACAGGGGCCAGCCAATGGCACTGGTAGCCCCTGTCACGTGGTAAGGGCAAAGGGCCGCCAGCACCATTTTGATTACTGGCAGCCGATGGCCTAAGAGCGGGAGATCACTCCTGGGCTCACCCATTGGACCACCAGGGACTTTTGGAGAGTCTTTGGGGGGGGGGGGAGTCGGGAGGGTGGGAGGCATTGTATTTAATTAAATTGCTATCATATCCTATCCCCACCAGGGCTCCCCACCTGCCAGTTACCGACCCAGAGGACCACTAACCTCTGGAGACAAACCACCACTTCCACTGAGACTCTCCTGAAATACCCGGGATGACCCAAGTGAGAGGTGCAACAGGAGAGCTAGGATTGATCCAGAAACTGTGCTAAGGCTATAGCATACGATGGGGCCACTGGGCTTCCACTTATACTGGATCCTCACTGGTCTAACTCCTGATCCCCTTCATCTCCCTTTGTTTTTTTGAAAGGAAGAATGACTAGACAGCCACTCTACAAAAGGCAACATAAACCCCAGGATGGCCTGGACTCCCTTTAGAAAAGGGACGGAAAACCAAGTGGAATATAGAGTATGCAAGCCCTTACCCTGAAAAATCGACAAAAGAAGAGACTGGTGGACCGAAATGGCCCACCCCGAACTGAAAACGAAATGGGGACAAAAAAAATGTATGCATACCTCTAGTTTATACCTCTGGCTGTACATGTAAAACTGCCCTCCAAAACCTAGGCCACCACCAAAACTTCACCCCCAGTTACTAGTTGCCCCTCTTACAGTGGTATAAAAAGTTGACTAATATGTGTGCCTCCCCAGAGACTCTCTCTGTCCCCCTCTCCCCTCTCCTGCCCGAAACAGGATTTGCAATTTTTATTGCAAACATTAAGCACCCCTCATTTTCATAAACTCCACTCAAACTCATCCCTTTTCACTACATTTTTTAAATTTGCATATGCATTATTTATCACATGCGTTATAGCCTTATCACAGGCTTTAAGGCCATAATTCCTGCGATAAGGCCCTAATGCAATTTGATAAATGACCCTGTTAAACTTCTAAATTTAGGCCTGCCATTCTAGATTTAGGACCCTAGGTTAGATGCCACTGCCTCGTACAAAACGTCAGTGCTAAGCACCTAACATCTTTCTCCATTCTAACACTACTTCCACAGCCACTCACATTTTAGGATTCTAAATTTAGGAGCAGAGTGAAAGTAGGAGCCTAAATTTAGACATTCAGCCCTCATAGATTTTCAAAGGTCCAATATAGGAACCTAATTCTCAAAGTTAGGCACCTAAACTCTTTGAAAATCAGCTTCATAGACAATATTGACTAGAGATGTGAATCGTGTCCTCGATCGTCTTAACGATCGATTTCGGCTGGGAGGGGGAGGGAATCGTATTGTTGCCGTTTGGGTGTTTAAAGTATCGTGAAAATCGTGAAAATCGTGAGCCGGCACACTAAAACCCCCTAAAACCCACCCCGACCCTTTAAATTAAATCTCCCACCCCCCCGAACCCCCCCCCCCCCCAAATGCCTTAAATTACCTGGGGGTCCAGCGACGGTCCAGAATGGCAGCGGTCCGGAACGGCCTCCTGCAATTGAATCGTGTTGTCTTCAGCCGGCGCCATTTTTCAAAATGGCGGCGCAAAATGGCGGCGGCCATAGACCAACACGATTCGACTGCAGGAGGTCGTTCCGGACCCCCGCTGGACTTTTGGCAAGTCTTGTGGGGGTGAGGAGGCCCCCCAAGCTGGCCAAAAGTCCCTGGGGGTCCAGCGGGGGTCCAGGAAACGATCTCCTGCCGCGAATCGTTTTCCATACGGAAAATGGCGCCGGCAGGAGATCGACTGCAGGAGGTCGTTCAGTGGGGGTTCCGGACTGCCGCTGAACAACCTCCTGCAGTCGATCTCCTGCCGGCGCCATTTTCCGTACGGAAAACGATTTGCGGCAGGAGATCATTTTCCGGACACCCGCTGGACCCCCAGGGACTTTTGGCCAGCTTGGGGGGGCCTCCTGACCCCCACAAGACTTGCCAAAAGTCCAGCGGGGGTCCAGAACGACCTCCTGCAGTCGAATCGTGTTGGTCTATGGCCGCCGCCATTTTGTGCCGCCATTTTGAAAAATGGCGCCGGCTAAAGACAACACGATTCAATTGCAGGAGGCCGTTCCGGACCGCTGCCGTTCCGGACCGCCGCTGGACCCCCAGGTAATTTAAGGCATTTGGGGGGGGTTCGGGAGGGTGGGGAATTTAATTTAAAGGGTCGGCGGTGGGTTTTAGGGGGTTTTAGTGTGCCGGTTTTCCTGCCCTCCCCCTTCCCCCGATTTACGATTTTTTGATGATAAATCGGGGGAATTGGTATTGTATCGTGGCCCTAATGATTTTTGAAGATTTAAAATATATCGGACGATATTTTAAATCGTCAAAAAACGATTCACATCCCTAATATTGACAAATAGAAACATAGAAACATAGAAACATAGAAATGACGGCAGAAGAAGACCAAACGGCCCATCCAGTCTGCCCAGCAAGCTTCACATTTTTTTCTCATACTTATCTGTTTCTCTTAGCTCTTTGGTTCTATTTCCCTTCCACCCCCACCATTAATGTAGAGAGCAGTGATGGAGCTGCAACCAAGTGAAATATCAAGCTTGATTAGTTATGGGTAGTAGGGGAAGTAACCGCCGCAATAAGCAAGCTACACCCATGCTTATTTGTTTTACCCAGACTGTGTTGTTCAGCCCTTATTGGTTGTTTTTCTTCTCCCCTGCTGTTGAAGCAGGGAGCTATGCTGGATATGCTTGTAGTATCAGTTTTTCTTCTCCCCTGCCGTTGAAGCAGAGAGCTATGCTGGATATGCGTGAAGTATCAGTTTTTCTTCTCCCCTGCCGTTGAAGCAGGATATGCATTGAAAGTGAAGTATCAGGCTTATTTGGTTTGGGGTAGTAACCGCCGTAAACAAGCCAGCTACTCCCCGCTTTGTGAGTGTGAATCCTTTTTTCTTCTCCCCTGCTGTTGAAGCAGAGAGCTATGCTGGATATGCGTGAAGTATCAGTTTTTTCTTCTCCCCTGCCGTTGAAGCAGAGAGCTATGCTGGATATGCGTGAAGTATCAGTTTTTCTTCTCCCCTGCCGTTGAAGCAGAGAGCTATGCTGGATATGCGTGAAGTATCAGGTTTTCTTCTCCCCTGCCGTTGAAGCAGAGAGCTATGCTGGATATGCGTGAAGTATCAGTTTTTCTTCTCCCCTGCCGTTGAAGCAGAGAGCTATGCTGGATATGCGTGAAGTATCAGGTTTTCTTCTCCCCTGCCGTTGAAGCAGGGAGCTATGCTGGATATGCGTGAAGTATCAGTTTTTCTTCTCCCCTGCCGTTGAAGCAGAGAGCTATGCTGGATATGCATTGAAAGTGAAGTATCAGGCTTATTTGGTTTGGGGTAGTAACCGCCGTAACAAGCCAGCTACTCCCCACTTTGTGAGTGCAAATCCTTTTTTCCACATTTCCTCTTGCTGTTGTAGCTTAGAGCGATGTTGGAGTCACAGTAACCATGTGTATGTTTATTGAATAAGGGTATTGTCTCCAGGCAGTAGCCGTCATTCTGGCTAGCCACCCACTCTTTATTGACGGCCTCTTGATTTTATGGATCCACAGTGTTTATCCCACGCCCCTTTGAAGTCCTTCACAGTTCTGGTCTTCACCACTTCCTCCGGAAGGGCATTCCAGGCATCCACCACCCTCTCCGTGAAGAAATACTTCCTGACATTGGTTCTGAATCTTCCTCCCTGGAGCTTCAAATCGTGACCCCTGGTTCTGCTGATTTTTTTCCTATGGAAAAGGTTTGTCGTTGTCTTTGGATCATTAAAACCTTTCAAGTATCTGAAAGTCTGTATCATATCACCTCTGCTCCTCCTTTCCTCCAGGGTGTACATATTTAGATTCTTCAATCTCTCCTCATAAGTCATTTGATGAAGACCTTCCACCTTTTTGGTCACCCTTCTCTGGACCGCCTCCATCTTGTCTCTGTCTCTTCGGAGATACGGTCTCCAGAACTGAACACAATACTCCAGGTGAGGTCTCACCAAGGACCTGTACAAGGGGATAATCACTTCCCTTTTCTTACTCGATATTCCTCTCTCTATGCAGCCCAGCATTCTTCTGGCTTTAGCTATCGCCTTGTCACATTGTTTCGCTGACTTCAGATCATTAGACACCATCACCCCAAGGTCTCTCTCCTGCTCCGTGCAGTAAGGCCATTCTATCAATTTTCCTTCCTGTTGCAGTGCATAGATATCAGTTGATTTCTGGCTTTCCCTTCACTTATTCATTACTGAGCAATTGTTTTGCTTATCCTATGCTTTATAGAATTCTATTGCTGTTTTTGCTTCCACCATCTCTACTGGAAGGCTGTTCCATGTATCTACCACCCTTCTGTGAAGAAATATTTTCTAATGTTACTTCTGAGTCTATCCATGAGCTATATACAGGGGAGCAATTTTCAGACTGTTTCCTTTAGAACTTTATATCTGCAGGATTTGCACCAAGTTACAAATAGAAAATATGGGCATACTTTTCCTTTGAATTTTGCTGATGGCACAAATTATCTGTCTTTTTTATTAGTAGATTTTGCAAGGAAAATAAAGTGAGCAGATTTGAAAATATAATCTATGTGAATTATTTTCCATTCCTGTCCAAAACATGAGCCAATCCCTAGCCCACTCCACCCCCACCACCGGGAAACACCTCCACTAAATGCAGCTAAATGTAGGCATGTTTTGGAATACCTTGTGTACTTTTAGCTATATTGAGGGGAGGGAATTTTCAGACAATCAATTTATGCACATAAATGACTTTGAGAATTGTCCTTCCAATGATGCCTTATACTAGAACTTTCCTCTAAAAATGTTTCATTCTTGTGCATTGTTTATTCTTTCAAAGTAGTTGAATATCTCTATCATATCCCCCATGTCTCTTCTTTTATCTAGGATAAGCATATTTAGGTCTTTGAGCCTCATTTCATATGGTTTTTTATGCTGACTGCATCATTTTGGTAGTCCTTCACTAGACTAGCTCTTATCTGTCTATAATTTTTAGAAGACATGGCCTCCAGAGCTGGATAAAATATTCTAGATAAGGTCTCACCACTAAGCTCTTTAGTGGTATTATCTCCTACTTTTTATCACTAGTTATACTCCTCCCTCTGCACCCTAAAATTCCTATAGCTTTGGCTACTGACCTGTTGAGTTCTTTTGTTAGCTTGAGATCTCTCTCCTGTTTCATGTATATCAGTATATCATCATCCACTCTGTACTGTTTCCTTGGATTTTTGCTCACCATATAAATGAATTTTTTGCTTTAAATCTTAGCTGCCAATTATATAACCAGTCCTCAAGCTTTCTTAGATTACACTTCTGAACAATGTTTTGGAAGAAGGGTAAAGAATATTAGGAGTATCCTTCTATTGAAAAAATATCAAATCTTTCCTACCAGCCCCCTCTGCAGTATCCTGATGTTATGCCTCTGTAGGCTTTCTCTACTTATTCTTATTAATATTATAGATAATAGTTCATTCTTACAATGGTGGTCAGTGGGTAGAGATTCATATTTCATTCCTGCAGCTGTGCTAGAGTTTTCATACGGTGTTAGTTTCACATTAGAGTGCAGTATATTATTTTCCTCTGACTTTTTTTTGCTAAACAAGTCCAGATGCATAAATAGGGACAGGTATGGCTGGCTGATGTTCTAAATTCTCTGGCATCATTGGAAGATTTTGATTGTTTTCTCTATGATGTGGGAACAAGGTCCTAAATGATCTACCTTGCTGCTCAATTGCACTTTCATTGCTTTTTGGCAAAAGCATATAGGAGGAAAATGGATTTGCTACCACATCTGCTCCTATTAGAAATGAGTGAACTTTCTCTCAGGTTGTTTGTCAGTACTTCTGTCCGCTTGGAAGTATCTGAGCCAATGGGAAATGACTCTTCAGTACTCTCCCCTTGTTTTTCAACAATGTTTCAATGTCCCCTTCTGAGCTGCAAAATACATCTTTTTTTTATCTACAGATTCTGATCTCCTGGATATATGATTTTTGTTTTCTTCCTGCATTTTCCCAGATTTAGTCGTAAAACTATACTCTTACATATATCTTCTTTTAGAGTGTTAGCCTTGCCAACATAGTTTTTTTCTTCTTCTTGTTCATTTCCAGGAGGGGCAGTAGAAGGTCTCCGAAGTGGTGGACTTATAGAGATGCCTGAGGTACCTGATAAATACGATCCATCCATTTTTCCCCCCTGCAAAGGAGAAAAGAATTTTATAGTTACTTTTACTCCTTTTTCCCATCTTATTCTATCATCATTTGTTGTTGCTGGTAATATCACAAAATATATATTGCTAATGTCAATTGAAGGGCAACCACTAACAAGGATAGAAGAAAACAACAGATATTAATTAAGCAGATTTAGCCTAAGGAGATAAACTGTACTGTGCACATTTATTATTGGTGAAAGCTTGTTGGTACTCTAGCCTTCTTCTAAAACTAATCATAATGATAATGCATCAAAATCCATATATGCAGGCATTTGGGAACCCCTTATTTTTGCTTCATTCTCATTTAGTGGTACAAGATATTTTGGATGGGGGTGATCCAGAGATGTGCCACTGTTTGAAATGTTAATGAAAATGTTTCAATGTTTTGAACCTGCATACATACTAAGTATATCCAAGATGGCATTTTGTGTGACATGGATCCACGGAATGTGGTTTCTGGGATATTTTAAGGCGACATAGGTTAAGAGGTTTTTATGAGGTTGTCCCCTTAAGAATGCTGGCAGAAAAATGATCGGTGGGGAAGTGGTCTGGGAAGGTATAAATAAATACTGGGTCAAATTAGCAGGATTTGCCTGTGGCATTCGGCAGACCGTGGGCCCGTCCCATGGCCCGACGCCCTCACCTCCAGGCCAGGCCAGTCCTCTTCTCCCCTCGATGCCTTACCTGCTTTCTAGTATACGGCTGAGTGCCTCGCCTGCCTCTAGGGTCCCGTCTGCTCCCTGGTGTCAGACTCTCCTCGGAGCACGGCAGGACGTTGCACCATGACTGCCCTCCTCTTTGCGGCAGGATGCCACCAGATCCCCAAGACACAACCCCCTCCCTTAGGGCATGCACATGATGACTGCCCTAAATTTAAAGGGCCAGCAGAGGGAACCCCTGAAGACATCATCCAGTCAATCCTATAAAGGACTGAGATGGAGAACCCTCCAGTGCCTTAGCGGCAGGTCGATTCCATTGGAAAAGTGCTTTGCCTCTGCATTCCTGAAACCTGGTTCCTTGTTCCTGTTTTTGCTGTGTGTCCTGTTCTTGGGTCCTTGGCAATCTGGTTTGTCTTCTGAATTCTTGTCTTCATGATCATTCTTTCCTTCGTCTGTCTTCAGCGTCTCGTCTTGCTCCTATGGTTCCTCGTCCTCCCTCCTCGTCATTCCTCGCCCCATCGGATTGGACTTCTGGCTTTGACTTTGGATTGGACTTCTGGCTTGACCTTGAATTGGACCTTGACGCTGCTTGACATCCACCTGCCTCTGACCTCTGCCTGCTTATAATACTGCTCAAATTATGCCTGCCCTGACCACTGCCTGAACCATGACACTGAGTGAACTCCGCTTGCCACTGACCATAGCCTGTATCTGTCTCCGTTGACCACCACCTGTCTCAACTGTTGCTCATACTGCCTCCACTTCTTCACTGTGCTGGCCTGCAACGTCTTCTCTGTGACAGATCTTTACCTTCACAGAGGTCCGCTCTTAAGTCCTGCTGGCCCTGGCACCCAAGGGTTCAACCTAAGGGGGTCAAGGGCTGGTATTGGTGAAGCTCCTGTTGGGCCTCTGCTCCAGCCAACCCCACCTGCCGATGGTGGGGACCTGCAGGGCACCTCCCTGTAGGTTGCACCAACTCCACTTTGGCCCAAGGTCCACTTCTGCAACATTGTCTTTCTAGGCTGGAGTTTTGGAAGAGAGTGACTTCAAGGATTTTTAGTCCTGGATTTTGAGGGTCCTTGGGCTGGTGGGGTCCAAGGACCCTCAAGTATGAAGTGGGCCCTGGAAGGGCTTTTCCCCACAAGGGAGAAGTCCCGAAATCAAGGAGAGTAGGCAATTCCTCCCCCTGAGGAATAAAAAAGTCTGGAACAGGAGGTAAAAGGGTAGCCCACATAGGAGTGCTTAAAGAGGACTGGAGTTTGGAGAGAAGCAGGGAAGTCCAGGTTTCTCCATATCCCAGTCCTCCTTGGACACATTGCCAGAGGGAGAGGCCCAACACAATGGGAAAGAAGTGTCTGAGGTTGAGAGGTTATGAGCAGCTCATGGGGTGAGGTGTGAGTGGTCTCAGTAGGTAATTGAAGATTTGAGTTCCATTTTCCTAGCAAAGAGAGAGAGAAACTTGGAAGATGGAAAAGAGGTCTGTGAGTAAAGGATCCAAATTCTGTTCAAGTGTGGACTGGTAGTGCAGTATTACAAACCTTGGGGTACCAGATAGTTGTATTATAGTGCATGTTTTATTCTAACTGTGTATCCCATGAACTTTGAGAATTCAGTACAGACTGTTTACCCTCTTCTAAATTGTACATTGTTGCTGGCTGGAAAATCCAGAAAAATAAAGTTAGGAATTTGCTTTATTCTGTCTGTGCATAGTGTGATTTTGTATGTGAAGCTTTATGAATGCCAGAACTAATTGAGAATTAAGAGGGACCAGTTTCATAGACAGGAAGATAGGCAACGCTCTCCCTGTACCAGCCAGGAAACAGTATTCTACTTTTTCACTTCTAAAAGGGTCCATATCACCATCTACATGATCTACATTGTTGAACCCAGAAAAACTAGAGAGACTGACCCTCACTATATGGGGCAGATTCTGTCATTATTTTACATGCCCAGGTGTGAGGTTACACAGAAAACAGATAATCAGTCACTGACTTTAGTGCAATGGATGCTAGAAGTGCACATAGCAATTTTTAATGTTTTGCTACAAACTTGAGCAGTAATTGCAGTACTACTTGCCAAACAAATGAGAGGCAGTGCAGTCCCTTCCCACTCCCATTGTATTGTAAAGAAAGTAGCTGACATTAACATTTCCAATCAGCATACTAAAACTTTCTTGTAGAATATTATTCTTTCTTCCCTTTATTATGGCTATATTTTCAAAAATAGCTTTTCAGTTTTTGTAACAATGGTTTCCAAACGCAGTCCATGAAAACCCAAAAGAGTTCTGGATAGCCAACATATGCAAATTAACCTGTTAGCAAACCCACATTTTGTAAATATATCTCATAATTATTCATTAAGAATATTTTCAGATAGAGATATTTTTGGGGGGAGGGAGGTTCTTAAGCGCTACATTTGATAGCAACTGGCTTGTAACAAAACCTTTTTTAAAAATAGGTCCCTTTCTAGATAGCCTATCAGCTTCCTTCTCATGTGCAGCCAATCTTTAATCTGTTAGAACATTTCTTTACTTTGGTATCATAGAGTTCCAGCAAGTCAGTGTTGTATTGACTTTAACTGGAACAGTCTTCACTAATTGATTAGACTCTACTAAACAGCTTTGACCATTTTCAGAATTGTACTATCATATGTAGCACCTGTTATTTATAATAAATCCAAAGACACTTAGGAGCAAAACTAAAAGTGCAATGACATTTAGGACGCAGAGATTATTTTCAAATCTATCTATTTCACAAGAAATGTAAAATACAAAAGGTCAAATTTAACCAAGACAGCATTTATCACACAAAAATTAATCCATAGTTCAATTTAATATCTTTCAACAGTTCAAAGTACTATCAGCAACAAGCAATATCTCAAGTTTTGGTGTCAGTCTGATGCTGACAGTGTTCTACAACAGATACCAGTTTAAATACGGAATGGGGTATAGGACCTATTCAATAAACATTTTCTCTCATTTTGTGTCCATGGGAAAAATGCTTAAAGGTCGATTTTAAAAGCCCTATGTGCGCAAAATTGTTTCAATACGCGCACATGCGTGCTGGGTGTGAGGGGACACTATTTTACATAGGCAACAATTGTGCGCATATGTAGCTGCACGCGCACAGATATGCACGCTCAAAAAATGGGCATGTCATGGGCGGGCCTCATACATACGCTTATATGATGTATTT